>NW_006399947.1:4569904-4585921 GCF_000299155.1 Elephantulus edwardii
TGATGGGTGTGTCAGAGGCAGTGCGATTGGCACAGGATAGAGCAGAGTTTAGGGCTGTTGTACATAGGGTCGCTATGAGTCGCAAATGACTCGATGGCACTTAACAACAACAACAACAACAATCTTAAAATACACAGCACACATATACACACACACACAAAACAGTAACAACTTTTAGCATACATTTAAGAAATACCTTGAATTAAGAGATAATATAAAATAAAATTAAGATACTAATTTGTTTTCAAACATAGAGTTTTATTGTGACCTAGAGGTCTTGGTAATGAAATCAGGGATATGCAGTATTACCTCTGACTGTGGTATGTGGGGGTGTGTGTGAGTGTGATTATATATATATATATATCACATTATATATAGGTCCACTTAAAAAGCCTAGGACTAATACGTCATCATCAATGTTTCTGACCCTTTTCTTCTTTGCAGACACGGTCTACTTCAATGACACCAATGTGCTCATTCTCTAGGCCCACAATACTTGATCCATATCTTTAATGGGAGCACAGCTGGTTTCTTCTCTGCTTTAAAATCCCAGGAGTCTCTGGCCATTCATCTAGCTGCAGCAGTCCTTTCACACCTTTCATTTCAGCGCTGCCACGGCAAAGTATCGTCACACTAAAATGAATGGACATGAGGACAACTAGAGATTCATCTAGCTGGCAGTAAAAGAGACACAGTGATTGCAGGAAAATGACCAGTCAGCACTGCTTAAGAAGAAAGAGCATGGACAGACTTTCATTTCTAATTTGAATAGTTTTTACCTAGAAACCCAGGAGTTTATTTCAACATATTTAATACTGAATTATTTTTTTTGCTAAAAATACAGTCTTCATCTACGGGATCCAAGGAATGGTGTTTGGTTTTATTTCAAATCTGCTATTCTTTAGTTTGATAGGAGGAGAATTGATGCCTTTAGGCTGTGGTGCTAGAGAAGAGTGTTGAATATACCAAGGACTGCTAGGAGAACAAACAGGCTCATCCTGGAGAGGGTGAAACCATGCTGCTCTTTCGAGGCAGAGTCTGAAATTTTGTTTGACATACTTGGGACATGTTGTAAGGAGGGATCAGTCCTTGAAGAGGGATGTCATGCTTGGGAGGGTAGAGGAACAGCACAAGAGAGGAAGATCGATGGATTGATTCTGTGACTAGAATAATGGGGGTGGAGGTGTAAATAAGAGACAATATGATTGGCACATGATATAGAAGGGTACAGAGCTGTTGTACGTAGGGTTTCTATGAGTCACAAGGAACATGACAACACTTAATAACAACATCAACAACAACATTTTTCAGTTCAATAATTTGAATTATTTGCAAATGTCAGACTATCAAAATGATGCCATGTAACCAAGTAATAAATTTACCAGCAAAACCAACATCAAAGCTAGAATTAAGTGTCTGGAGTTTAGACTATATAGCCTAAGCTCCACCATTAAGTGTCTGTGTTCTTAGGCACAGTCATGTATGATCTTCTGAGTCTCCATTCCTCTTAAACAAACAAAAATAATAGGAACTTAAATATGTCAGAAATTACTTCGGATTGTTTTTAATCTATATGTTTTGTCCTAATACTTACTCAACCACTGACTCCTAATTGATCAGAACCCAGAGAAAGTCTGTGAGCCAAAAAACTGAAACAGAGGTTTTAAATCTTTCTTTCCAAAAGCCAATTGTCACATCTTTGTACCATGGAGCCACATGAGGTTTTCAATATTAGAACTTCCAGTAGACAAAAATTTAAACTACTATACCAACATGGCTCCATTTTGTTTTATAAACCAAAATTAAAACCCACTACAATTGCAGATGACACAACCCTGCTTGCTGAAAATGATGAGGACCTGAAGCACCTGCTGCAGAGGGTCAAGGACTGCAGCCTACAATATGGATTGAGGCTCAATGTCAAGAAGACAAAGATTCTCACCACTGGACCAATTGGCAGCATCAGGATGGATGGTGAAGAGATTGAGATTGTTCACAGCTTCAGTTTGCTTGGCTCCACGGTCAACAGTCTTGGCACCAGCAGCCAGAAAATTGAAAGTTGCATTGTCATGGGAAAGTCTGCTGTTAGGGACCTCTCCAAAGTACTGAAGAGCAATGGTGTCTCTCTGGAGTCTAAGGTGCATCTGATACAGGCCATGGTCTTCACAATCACTTGCTATGCATCAGAGAGGTGGACAATGACCAAGGAGGATAGAAGGATAGTTGATGCCTGTGAGCTGTGGTGTTGGAGAAGACTATTGAGAATACCATGGACTGCTAGGAAAACAAACAGATTTGTCCTGGAAAGGGTTAAACCAGGTGGCTCCTTGGAGGCAAGGATTCTGAGGCTTCATCTAACACACTTTGGACATGTTGTGAGGAGAGACCGGTCCCTGGAGAAGGATATCATGCTTGGGAGGGTGGAGGGACAGCGCAGGAGAGGAAGGCCCTCTATGAGGTGGATTGATTCAGTGACTGGGATAATCAGGATGGAGTGTCAGAGACAGTGCATTTGGCACAGGACAGAGCAGAGTTTAGGGCTGTTGTACATAGGGTCGCTATGAGTCACAAGCGACTCGACGGCACATAACAGCAACAACAACAACCATTGAGTCAATTCTGATTTGGCTACAATGCTTTAATCCTTTACAGGAGGGGATTTCCAGGTTTTCTCTCTGAGTATCTCAGAGGTTTGAACTGAGACTCTTTTAAGGAGCAGCATAAACAGAATTGGAATAGACCACCAGTTTCTATTTCTGTCTTAAAGAAACTAAAAATACTTGGAAAGACAATTATCTCAAAAATTACTGCAATTTTTAAAAAGAAATCTATTCTGCATCATTTTTTAAGAGTATATTTTAGAAAAGAACAGGAAATTCCACCTCCTGTTGTACAGACTAGAAAATTCTAGATGGTACAATCTTACACTCTGCCTAGAAGGGCTGATGGTATTAATTAGATCTTTGTTGCTCTGCCTGAAAAAAAAATGAACTATGAAAATAAATTAAACAAATTAGGAAATCCAAGTTAAAAATTTATATCATATTAATAATAGATAGCCTACATTTGAGTGTGATGGCTACTTGGTTATTCATTTTCTTAATATCCTGTGGTAAGACTTTAGGAGTGGAGAAAGAAAAAATATTTCATATAATGCAGCTATCTACATTTATCACAAGCTAACATTATCCTTTTCCATTTCCTGATGACAGAACAACTTGCAAGAGGGACTGACTTGCTCTTTGCTTCTTGAAAAGTTTTTAAGAATGTGGTCCCTTAATTAGAAAAGACATGTTTCTGATATAATGGCTTATGTGGGGGGTGGACAGCTATTAAAATCAAGGCCTAGTCCCTCACATCGAAGACAAGCACCTGTGTTTTCAGATAGTTCTGTTACTCCTGAAATAGTCAGAAATTATTCCTTCCATAATGACTGCCCTAATAAAATCAGCATCATTTCATTTCCACAGCCACACATTTAACCAGTGGATGGTGAGAGAACAAGAAGACGAGAGACTACAGCAACACAACTAAAACGTAAATTATGTGACAATACAGTGTTTTGCCTCTTTGTTATTAAAGTGACAACTTTTTATTTACATTCCACTGCCATTCATAGTGACTCTACATGACATAGTAAAGCAGCCTCTTATGGTCTCCAAGGCTGTAAATTCTTTAGAAGATTTCTACACCTTGCCATCTTATAGAAAGGATAATGAGCTAGCAACTAAGCCCTTTACTCACTGCATTACCATGAAAGTCCTTTATCTTATAATAATACTACATAACGATGTCAGTCTAGAGACTAAGGTGTGCTTCATCCAGGCCGTGGTCTTTGCAATAAATATCTTTAATATGCATCAAATATCTTTGATATGCATCGCTTTGATATGCATCAAAGAGATGGACAATGACTAAGAATGACAGAAGAACTGATGCCTTCAAATTATGGTGCTGGAGAGGAATCTTGAACATATCATAAACTGTAAAGAAAAGAAATAGGTCTGTCTTGAAGAGGGTGAAAACAACTTTCTCCTTGGAGTCTAGGATTTTTGAAGATCTGTCTCACATACTTTGGCACATGGCCAGGAAAGATCGGTCCTTGGAAAAATACATCATGCTTAGCAGGATGGAGGGAAATTGCAGGAGAGGAAGATCCCAGATGAGATGGATTGTACAGTAACTGGGGCAACGGGGGTTGATGTGTCAGAATTAGTGAAACTGGCTCAGGACAGGGTAGGGTTCAGAGCTGCTGTACATAGGGTTGCTATGGGTCGCAGGCGACTCAACGGCACATAACAACAACAACATAACAACATTAAATGTGATTATTGATAGGCCAGGTTTTTCACTTCCATTTTGCTTTTACGATGTTTGTGTTGTTTCTGGTTACTGTAGCCATCCATTTTCCTGTGTGAAGGACTGCTCTTAGAATTTCTTGTAGAGTTGGTCTTATTTTCATAATATTTGATGGACAGTTTTTCTGGGTACAGGATCCTTGGTTGGCAACTCTTTTCTTTCAGCCATTTGTGTACATTATTGCATTTTATTTTTGCTTGAATGGTTTCTGCTGAGAAATCAGAACTTAATCTAAATGGTTCTCCTTTGTAGGCGACTCTTTGTGTTTCTCATGCTGCTTTTAGCTTTGATTTTGGAGAATTTGACTATGGTACATCTTGATGCTTTTCCTTTAGAGTCTAAAAGGGGGAAAAACCCACTGTTTGCAGTTCTCTGAACTTCTTGAATGTGGAGATACGCATTTTTTAAACAAAAAAAAATTTTCTAGAAGACTATTAAACAAGGTACCTGTAAATGTGCATATCTCAGTGATAGGATAAAGAGCAATTTTTATAACTATATTTTATATTCAATAAACCATATACATTATGATCGTAATATAGGAAAAGTTTTATAGCTCATCACCAACACCACAATTCAAAGCATCAATCCTTCTGTCAGTCTTTGTCCAATTTTCAGATGCATATGAAAGAGTTTAAAATACCATGACTTGGATATGGTGCAGTTTAGACTTCAAACTGAAATCCTTGCTCATGACCTTAAAGAAATCCTTGACAGAAAACTTGTCCAAACATTATCCAAATTTTATTACTATCCAAATAAGATCAAAATTAAAACTCTAATGACTTAGTTACATGAACTGCAGTTCCAAGAGCTTTTCTTACTTACTGAAATTTTTTATTACTGCTTGATATTTATAGTTTTATCCTGACAAGTGTTCTTTTACATCTATCTCAATATTAACTGTTGTCTTTAAACATAAACTGTTCAGGATGAAAACCTGGCCTGTTCAGAGTGATTACTATCAAACCCTTTATAACAATGTTATTTGTTAAGTTCCAGGAATGCCAAAGCACCTTGCATAGAAGATTTACTTATTCTTTTTCTTTAAGATTTTACTTTATCAATCAGAATCAAGCCTAGATACATGGATCTAATGAAAACCAGTTCCACTTAACATTTATTTGTCTCCTTTTTATTTTTCCCCCCTCTGTGCACTCTGGTGATATCTATTACTCATTCTGATGTGAGGAGACTACATGGTGCAGTATTTAAGAATATAGTTGTCATGCAAACTGAAGAGTTTAAATCCACCTGCCTTTCACTGAAATAAAAGTGAGGCAGTCTACTTCCATAATAATGTATAGCCTTAAAAAATCCTGTATATAGTTCTATCTGCCCTACAGGGTTACAATGAGACACCCTGGCAGTTCATTTTATATTCACTGGGCATAATGATTATAAAGAGCTAAGTCTGTACACTAGCAAGCTATTCTATATTTTATTGTAGCTGTGTAAATTTATACACATATTTCTTAGCTTTTGGTGATGATACTTGCTTTCTTCCTGGAGAATAATTACCAATATGAAATGAGATTTTTAGTAAAGTTTCTGACATATGATGGCTACATGTTAACCCTGTCAATGAATGAGAACCACCAACTATTAATATTTTTTCTATTTAACTTGTGGTTTCAAGGTAGCAATTATCTAACATTAGCATATGGTAAGAATTTAATTGGATACCAGAAATACAAAATACTAGGGACACAACGTGTAGCTAAATTGGCAGAATCAATATCTTGGCAACGGTTATCTTAATTGAATATTCAACACTTAGCCATTGCAAATTATCTCCTGGAAGTAAAATGAGAATATTTGGGCATGTCTGGTCACATTACATTTACAGCTAAAACAAATTGCTGTATTTTTCATTAAAAACTGGGAATGCACATTCATATATTTCCTAAAAATCCATTTCTCAATTTCACATTCACACTGACAAAAACCCCTCAACTAACAATTGCCATTTATAATCCTATTGTTAAGAAGTGTTCATTTTATGTGTGCTAGGTATGTTAAGTCTATACATTAACAGTCAACATCCTTGTTATTTCCAATTAGACATATTGCATTGGTCAAGTCTCCTGTTTTAGGGCCACTCCAAATTATTGAGGAGGAATGTTATCACTCTGAATACTAAGGTATGCCTGATACATGTCATATAAACGAGTCATATGTTATGTATCGGAGAGCAAAATAATGAATCAGGATGACAGAAGAAGAACTGACTGCACTGAGTTGTGGTACTGGAGAAGAGTTGTGAATCCCATGGAGTGCCAAAAGAACAAGCAGATCTGTCTTGGGAAAAGTGAACCCGTAATCTGCTTAGGAACAAGAACAGTGAAGCTTCATCTCACAAACTTTGGACATGTTTCTAGGAAAGGTTATTCTTTAAAAAGAAGCATTATGTTTGGAAAAGAGGAGGGACAGCAAAAAAGAAAGACTCTCCAAGAGACAGACTAACACCATGACTTCAACAATGGGCTCAAGTGTGTCAGAACTAATGCAGATGGCACAGCATAGGTTTAGGTCTTTTGTTCATAGGGTCATACTCGACTTGATGGCACCTAACAGCAACTGGTTTGCTCCAGAAACCTGTTTATTTTGTCAGCAGCTCTCCTGGAAATTGGGATACCAAGTAGTGATTTTTCTACTGCCATGATTAAGGCACAGTTTGGCATTAAAGACAATAATCAACACTCACTACATTCTTTAAAATATGCCTAATATCATGTCATGATCGAGATCCCCTAGTGGCATAGTGTATGAAGTTGTGCTGCTAACTCAAAGGTGACACTTCTCTGATAGCTCAAATCCACCGGTGGCACCACATGAGAAAATCAGTCTTCTCCTCTTTGACCAACAGCTTTTGCAAACATGCTGGAGATCAGTCATGCATTGGTTCTGACTTGTTAGCAATGAATGAGAACACCTTGATAAAAGTGTCAACCTATCTTTTATATTGATAACTTCTTTTCTTTCTATGTCCAACAATGTTCTGTTTAGTTGAATGCTGCTTTTCTCATCCACTGATTTCTACACACATGCATTAATAAGTTTCTTTACAACCTTTTCTGAATAGATATTTATGTGGTGGATATTTTGTTAGTGCTGATTAATAAAAAAATACCAAGGAAGAAAATGATGCATTCTTTGCATTCAGAACGCAAGAATAAGAAATGTAAGAACAGAGAACGCAAGAACAAACTACATTCACTACTGAGTCTGATGTTTAATCAAAATTCACTGGCTATCAGTCCTCCATGCTCCTTCAAGGGAGAATGACAAATCTATTTTTTCCTATATCTCCTTTTTTACCTTCTTCAGAGTTCTTGCATTTCTTCACATTTGACTTCAACAAAATATGTAGTAGAAACTCGTTCTTTTTCCTTTGTATTGGCCACATGGTCACTCTCTAAATAGGTCTTCGTGATTCTATGTGTTTTGCAGTCAACTCCAAGTGATCAGAATTGTATATTTGCTAGTATTATCTTTACATTCATATTTTTTACTACACAACTTTAGTGAAGTTATTTCCAACCAACTTCCCCCCCTCAACTCCATCTTAAGAATATCTGCACACTCTTCTTTTTACAGTAATTTCTGCCTCCTCTGTGCATATCGATAGTCCTCTGTATAGTACTCTGCCCCTTATCTTCTGAAGCATGTGAGCAGTGCTTGTGTTTAATTCCTATATTTATCACCAATGTCTGGCAAAAAGGGTAAGCATGTGCTCTCTCTGCTCCTCTGTCACTTTCTCTTCCTCAATAGTTAACTTATTTTTATTTCCATACAAATAAAAATATTCAGGTGCACTGAAAACAACTGATAAGGGAATATATATATATATATAAAATCTGATGTGAAAAACATCATCAGAGTAAGAGGCAACTTGGTACAATAGTCAAGAGCTCTAGTTCTAGACTTGGAAGAGGGATCCAACCCCATTTCCACACTTTATTTCTCAACTTTGGTTAAGTTCCATAAGCTGTTTCACCATTTGAAAATAAAAATTGTGACAGTCTCTAACTTACACTGGTAGTATAAGGAATAACTGTGGTCAAGTATAAAAGCACTCAGCACAATGCCTGCCCATAACAATGCTGAGTAAATGTATAACATGAACTGGCCAAAAACAAATAAACCTTTCGTGGAAGAAACGGAATAAACAAGAGTTCTCCTTAGTTGCCACGATGGCAAGACTTTTTCTCATATACTTTGGGTACGTTATCAGGTAGGACCAGTCCCTGGAGAAAGTCATCATGTTTGATAAAGTAGAAGTCAATGAAAAAGCAGAAAACTCTCAATAGGATGATTGACACAGTTGTAGCAATAATGGATCCAATTGCAGCAAACGCATTAAGAATGGTCCATGATTGGTCAGGTCAGAACCAACTTCAAGGCACCTAATAACCGCCCTATCATTATCACTGCCATGTAACACTATCACAGTGCTATTTAAAATAGTGTGGAACTATACTGAAAAGTTTAGAATTTCCTGTGACACAGAGAAAACTCTTAAAATTGTAATGTTTCGAAGCAAAATTTCATTTTCTTTATTTCAGAATGCCATCTATTGCTTCTAACACAGACATAATTTAAAAGAAGAAACTATTTTAATTCTTCCTCATCCAAATAACATAGCATCACATTCTTTCTTGAAATAAGCAGTGCATTTAATACTATAAATTCATTATTAATAACATGATAACATGAGACAAATTTATTTGCAAGTCTAATTGCCACTTGGATGATGGGAGGGCCTCAGAAGGGCTCCTCTCACCATTGACCATGACCAGGAACAATTTACAAGAGATCATCGGCCATGTCTGAATAATCATTTAGCATTCATGTATATTTGTTTCTATTTTAAAGAAGGCTTGCATCTCAGCTGCTTTGACATTATTTCTCACTGCTCCTTAAAGAATGCAGCTTTCAGATCAGCCATGACTGTTAGAAGATAATTCAGGAATAAACAGTCTTATCTGGTGCTTAGTTCCTTTTCACACATGCTACTATAAGCTCTCATATTGGAAAAGGAGCTTAAATGTGTGCCCAATGCTCCCTTATAACAGAAACAAATTATTTTTTTTTCTAGAAAAGTTAAATTTTGAAATTTGTACAGACCTGAGGCCATAAAGAACAGTCCCATCTGGATGCAGACGGATCATTCGGTTTTTGACGGTCACTCCATGCACAAATGACTTCTTGTCATTCAGGAAGTAGGTATCAGGCACCCACAGTTGATCTGCTACTCTATTGTCCAGAGTCAAGTTTAAAGGTATTACATTATAAGAGAGTCTCTTATCTCTCCAGGCTTGCTGAAAGTACATTGTCAAAGTGTAATCCTGTGGATAGAAGAAGAAAAAAAATAAGTATTATTTTGTATCCACCTAGACTTACTAGACTTAACAGGTAGGCAAATAAAGGGAACTATGGCAAGTTATTAATATGGGATGAAAATACCCAACAAACATATACAGGGAGCTTTGATAGCCTAATGGCAAGAAGCTGTGTTGTTGCAGTCCCAAGGCACGTAGTTTGAAGCTACCAGATGTTCCTCATGAGAAGGGTAAGTAATCTCCACCCATGCAATTAACTGCCTCTGAAAACCCAATGGAGGGTCAACTCTGGTCTGTTCTAACTCTATGGTACATAACAACAAAAGCAACAATCATATATGCATATTTCCAAAGTGCTAAAGAGCAATGATGTAGGTCAAGGTATTAAAGTCACCATAATCTTCACAATTACGCACTATGCATCAAAGAACCGGCCAACAACTAAGAAAGACAAAAGAAGAACTGATGCCTTTTAGTTGTGGTGCTGGAGAAGAGTATTGAACATACAATGGACCACCAAGAGAACAAATAGTTCTGTATGGGATAGGATGAAATGAAGTTGTTCCTCCAAGGCAAGGATTTTGAAGTTCGCTATCTCACATACTTTGAGCACATGACCAGGAAGGAGACCAGTTCTTGGGAAAGGACATCATGCTTGGAAGGGTGAATGGACAGTGCAAGAGAGGAAGAGCCTCAATGAGATGGATTGATTCAGTGACTCGGGTAATGGGGGTAGGTGTGTCAGAGACAATAAGGTTGGCATAGGTTAGAGCAGGGTTCAGAATTGTACAAAGGGTCATTATGAGTTGCGGGCAACTTGATGACATACAATAACAACAACAACATTTATGTGTAGTAAATTATTAATTCATTATTACTCAGTATCTATTATACTCAAGACATCATGGCAGGTATTGTGAATAAGGAAATTAAAAGATTATACCTTCATTAAGTAAGGAGTAATTACTTAGAAAATAATGAGTGGTTTGCAATGTTGGGTGTGAAGGTTGTTTTAAGGAAAGACATATGAAGCTCAAAAAGAAGGAAATAATGGTTTCAAAATGGACTCAAATACAGAAATTATTTTGGGAATGGTCCATTTTTAGTAATATTTTATTCTGTCGCCAAAAAAAAAAGTCACTAAGAGATGAAACAAACTCAATGGCTCATTTATTTGCCTAACAATATTTGGATTATATTTACATCTAAAAAGAAGAATTAACACATTTACGCCATAATTTCATTTATCAGATCTTTCTGCTTATGTTGTTGTTGTTGTTGATTGCTGTCGAATCGAACACGATTCATAGCGACTTTATGAACAAAAGACCAAATGCCTTTCCATAACTATTGTCATTTCTCCAAGTTCATAGAGTTTCCATAGGCATGTGGTTTAGGTTGTGGATGCCACTCCTGCTTCCAAGCCTGTCCTACAACTGGGAGCTCCACCAAACACTGTCCACATTTGAAAACCATTATGGTATTTGATACCCCAGTGACACAAGGTTCAGCATCAGAGCAAACCCAGGTTTCCTCAGTACAGCAAATTGGCAAGGAGCAATGTACAAAGTAAAAGAATGTTCTTCTAAAACTTAACAACACTCTTCTCACTTAGCTTAAGTGTCGTCAAGTTGAGTATGACTCATAGCAACCCTATGAACAAAATCCTGAACTCTGTTCTATAATTAATGTCATTTGTTTATGTTTATAGAGTTTCCAGAGGCATCTAGTTTAGGAAGTGGATGCCACTCCTGCTTTCAAACCTGAATCTATCTGGAAACCATCTGGTTTCAAACCTAAATCATCTGTTAACCATCATGTCATTTAACACAGCTATGGTACATTGAATGCCAGCTCCAAGTTATTCAGTGCAGCAAATAGACAAATGACTATTGTACCACTTTAAGAATGGTTATTCTTACATTAATAACTTTTATAATTAATAAATTCTGGAATTTTAAAGAAACACCTTAGCCAAACACAGACCAAACACAAATCAAGACTTATCCTTAAGTGACCCCCATCAAGAGGGAGAAACTGAATTTCTAGAGTGGAGCCACTGTCAAGCAGCTGCCTCAAGGCCAGCCGCAGACATCACCTATCACTATTTTAAAAACACACCTAGCAAATGTTCTTGACTATGCATGCGTCACTCTTGGGTCCTGTTGACCAGGGCAAAAGTCCAAGCTGACTGACAACCACTGGGGTGGGGGGGGGCAAAAAACACAACAAAACAATAATATAGCCCAACCTCAAATAATATAGCTTTCAATACTGACTGCATTACCAATAACCCAATCCAAACACAGACCAATATGCCTCCGGCATATTATTTTGATAAATATCGATAGTTATAGAGGGGCTTCAGGCCTTTTATTCATACAGTCACTATGAGTCATGTTCAACTCAAAAGCAATCAACAACAACAACAATAGTACAGATTGAGCTCCCAAATTTTAGAAACTGTGGGTTCTAAGTAATGAGTACTCCTTTTGGTGTCCCCATGACATAATTTCTCAGTTCTACCATTAATTTTTATTATTATTACTTTTTTAAATTTTATTTTACCCAGTGTTATTTTTGATTGCTATCAAGTCAGCGGTAATACCTAGTGGCCTTAAACACTGTCAGGTCCTGAGTAATCATCATTACTACTGGTAGTTTGAATTATTTTGGTATTTTGTCAATCAGTGTCATTGAGGGCTTCATTCCTTTATACTGAGCCTCTGCTTAAACAACTGTGATGGTCTTTTTGAGTGTTTAGTCTTTCCCAACAATTGTCCTAAATCAATGAGAAAAAGTCTTATCATCCTTGCTTCTAAAGAGTGCTCTTCCAAAACCGATGTGTTCATTTTTTTGGAATTCCAAGGTATACTCAATATTCTTAGCCAAAATAGAATTTGATCTCATCAGTTCATGCAAGAGAGTAAATTTATATAAGTACTTTATGTTTCTGTTCAATTACTATTAAATGAGATTTTGAATACTTGACTGATCTAACTTAAATATTATTAAGATGAAATACATAACTTGAAAGCAATTTGCAAACTTCAAAATCTATATATTATGGATAAAGCATTTTGTATAACTAATGTGACAATACTATCTACTACAGGCCTTTGTTTCAATTTATTAGCTCCCTCATCCTTATTTGAATGGCTAAAGGAAGGGCCAACTATTCACTTGAAAAGAAGAATAATTCTATTTTAAAATCAATGTTTATAATGTCTTCCTCTATTATACTTTTTATTAATATTTTAATCATTCATAGACATTGTGCTTCATGCATATTGTGGTGATTTATATATATAATGTTTCATTTACTTTATAGTTTGTTCATATATATAGTGGGATTTTCTACCTACTTTCATTTTACTAACTACATTTGTGAAAGTGTGTAACAGGCAGCAATTTCATGCTTCATGCCCTAAGATACATCTTCTAGATAGTCAATTTCTGACTTGCTTATGTCTATCAAATCAGTTCTATGACGGAACAAGCACGTCGTTTTTTCTGAAGAATCCTCTGTTCAACTAGGAAACTTATCGCATTTGCATCACTAGGAAATGTGAGTTCAACTCCCTGCTCCTCAATCCAGCAACCCTTCCACCTCCTCATCCACACATCTGTTTTTTATTAAGTGGGTGGCAGTAAAGGAACATCCAAGCTCAGCCCATCTCTTCATTGTTATATCTATAATGTCTTCTTGAGGGCTTTGTACAGACTGGATTTATTTATTAATCTACTTTAGGTCAGAGAGGCTAGCACAGTGCCTGGGGCACAGACAAGTTACTTATTGACCAAATGGTTTTATAGGTTAAATATATTTGCAATTCTACACATATGTGGACATTTTCATGTATAAGATATAGATGTCAAACTACTGGAATTTTCCCAGTATATTCTAAGGTTTACTAATCTTAATTTGGTTACATAATTTTCAGATAAACTTGTAATATCTTATCTGTTAGAAGTACTGACTAGATATAAAATATAATGTTTCCATTAAAAAGTTAAGTTTTTCCATATCTTTGTAAACATATAAATTTTGGTCTCACTGAAAAGTCAGTGGAGGTCATTTAAAATTTAAAATCAAACTTCTAAAAAGAGATATATGAATAATCTAAAAAAGTCTGTCACCAATAAATAATTGCTAGGAGAAACCATTCCTTGGAGTGGGACAGCATGCTTGGAAAGGTGCCAAGTCAAGGAAGAAGAGAAAGCCCTTCAACCAGATGGACTGACACAGTGGCTATGGCAAATGGCAATAGGCTCAAGAATGTCAGGGATTATGGGGAAGGTACAGGATAGACATAGGATCCTTATGAGTCATATTAAATTCTATGACATCAAACAACAACATATTTAATTCAGTTGCTTTTAGTGACCAAGATGACTCTACATCACTCGCATTTAGGAAAGAATTTGTAGGACAATGATTTTAACAGCCTTATGATTCATAATGAAAACTCTTGAACTGTGTAAATAAAAAACAGACCAGATACATTTCTGCATGTGTCTTAGTTACAAAAAGCCTAAACTGAGATTTAAACAATAAAGTAGAAAATGAAAATTGTGCTTGGGGAAGCATATTCAGTGATTTCTAATTTTCTGGAGAGAAAACAGAAAATTTTATTGTTATCCCTTTTATAACATGACGCTCTTAAGCTGCTTTTATAAAGAAGCTTCTTTTAGAAGATTTAGGGCCAAGAATACTTTTAAGAGTTGCAGAAGTTCATCAATCATCTGAGATATGATTGGACATAAGAAATGATGTTCTCTTTGTAGCTATAGAAACGGTAACGCTGTGAGATTCTGTGTCACATATTAACTGCTGTTACTTGTTGGCAGGGCAGTGCCTGCAAAGAAATGCTCGCAGACAAACTCTGGTGATTCTGTAAACTGTCACATCAATTTTCATTTCATTTACTTTTAAATTACACATCATGACACCCTCAAGAAGGAAAAAGCTCCTGAATCTAAATAATCGTTATTAAGGATGAAAGGAAAGAATGGTCCTGTGGTCTACTCTCCTTCTTTGGCCTCCATCGAGCCCAGAGAAATGCTCTGAACGTAATTACTGTCACAATTAAAAAAAGGTCAACATATCTCTCATGAGACTCAAAAAGTTTAATGAAAAAAAAAATTTAAAAAGCTGTGAGCTGCTTGAATGCAATGTTTGTCTTTTCTTGATGTGCATATAGTAAAAACTTGGCATGCTTTTTCATGAATAAGGTAAACCAGAATTTTCAGTAACTCTAAAAAGCATTTTTGGCTATAGCTCATAAAAATCCCATGTATTACACTGCAGAATTTTCCCCATAAGTGTTTGGTTGCTGTGATCGTAGTCAGATCACTCGGACCTGCATTTCTGGCACAGCTGGGTAGGTCTATATCATCAATCCCTAGGCTAGTAGTCAAGGTCAAAAGTGTATGCCACCCAAGGAGCTAATTTCCTATTAAACATCACAAACTCCCCCATAAGCACTTGAGAATTCACATGTATAGAGGTTTCTAAAAGAAAGGGAATTCACTCTGATTTTTTCTTTTTCGAGAACATTTGTAGAAAACAATCACTAAGTTATGACAGTTTTACTGCCAAACATTATCACAAAATTTTCCTTTTTACCTCCACTACTAATTTTCTGATTTAAGATACTGTCATTTATGAATCACTGTATTGTCAATTTTTCCATCTCCATGTTTGGAATTGATTCTGATTTATGGTGTCAAAGTAGAATTGTTCTCCATAAAATTTCAGTGGCTAAATTTTTAGAAGTAATTTAATGGACCTTTCTTCTGATGTCGAAGTAGACTGGAACCATAAAACTTTAAAAAAAAATTTTATTATTTTGTGTGTGTGTGTACCGTTAAATTGGATCTGACTGGTACAGGAAGAGACTGCCCCTCCTTCTCCTGCAGAGCATCTAGTGGATTTGAACCGCATACCTCTGGGATTGCAGTGCAGCTTCTTGCCACTAGGCCACCAGAGTTCCCAAAACTTTATTTTTTTATATATTAACCATCAAACTTTCGGCTAGCAGCTGAACATTTAACCTCCTACATCACAAAGGATCATTTTTATGCATATTTTAGAGCTCAACATAGCAAACAAATAAAAATACAGAAACAATTACTCAGTGAGAATATGTTTTGCCTTGCTATTAACAAATCTTCTTGGATTGATCAAAAGGTTTTTACTTTTTGTATCATTAATTTTTGACTCATGTACTTATAACTTGTTAGTCAAATTTGTGTCTTCTAGGTTGCAACACCCTCATGATACATCTTCAAGGATATGAACATGTACGGC
>NW_006399947.1:4586907-4594091 GCF_000299155.1 Elephantulus edwardii
CATCAATTCTCCTTCGTGGCTGCTGGTGCCAAGACTGTTGACTGTGGAGGCAAGCAAACTAAAGCTGTGAACAATCTCAATCTCTTCACCATCCATCCTGATGCAGCCAATTGGTCCCATGGTGAGAATCTTTGTCTTCTTGACATTGAGCCTCATTCCATATTTTCCATATTGAAAGCTGCAGTCCCTGACCCTCAGCAGGAAGCGCTTCAGGTCCTCCTCAGTTTCAGCAAGCAGGGTTGTGTCATCTGTATAATGCAGATTGTTGATAGATCTTCCACTAATCCTGATGCCAGATTTCTCCTCATAGAGCCCCAGCCTCCCGGATAATCTGTTCTGCATATAGGTTGAAAAGGTATGGAGACAGGACACATCCCTGGCATACGCCCTTCCCAATTTTGAACCATGCAGTGTTTCCTTGTTCTGTTCTGACGACTGCTTCTTGGTTCAAGTATAAGTTTTGCATTAGCATGATCAAGTGTTCTGTGATTCCCATTCTTCTCAGAGTCAGCCACAGTTTGTTATGGTCCACACAGTCAAATGCCTTTGCATAATCACTGAGACATAGATAGACATTCCTCCCTGATTTCAAGCCAAGATCCATCTAACATTAGCTGCAATATCCCTAGTACCACGACCCCTTCTAAACCCAGCCTAGACTTCTGGCAATTCTCTGCTGATGTGCTGAGCCAGTCATTTTTGGATCATCTTCAGCAGAATTTGCTTGCATGTGAAATCAACGATATTGTTCTATAGTTTCCACACTCTGTTGGGTCACCCTTCTTTGGAATGGGAACAAATTTAGATCTCTTCCAGTCAGTTGACCAAGTGGTTGTCCTCCAGATTTCTTGGCACAACTTGGTGAGCACATCCAGGGCAGCTTCTATTAGTTGAAATATGTCAATTGGTATACCATCTATTCCTGGGGCCTTATTTTTTGCTATTCCCTTCAAAGCAGCTTGAACTTCTTCCTTCATCACCATAGGCTCTTGCTCATATGTCGTTTCATGAAATTCTTCTGTGTCTGCCAATTCCTTTAGATACGATGACTGAGTATATTCTTTCCATCTTTGTTTGACACTTCCTGGCTTGTTTAATACTCTGCCTAAAGCACCCTTGATTGTAGCAACTCGAGGTTTTAATTTGTTCTTCAGTTACTTGAGCTTAAGAAATGCTGAGCGAGTTTGAGCCTTTTGGTTTTCTGACTCCAGCTCCTTGCACATTTCATTGTAATATTTTACTTTTTCATCCCATGCTGCCTTTTTTTATTATTATTAATTTAGAAGTCACGCTGCCTTTTGAAATCTTCTGCTCAGCTCTTTAGTATCTTGAATTCTTCCTTGTGCTTTGGCTTCTCTGCGCTCCAGTGCAATATTCAGAGTTTCTTCTGAGATCCATTTTGGTCTTTTTTTCCTATTCTGTCTTTGTAGTGAACCTTTGCACTCTTCTTTGATGATACCCTTGATATCCTCCCACAACTCCTCTGGTCTTTGCTCATTCGTATTCAAGGCCTCAAACCTCTTCCTGAGATGGTTCTGAAATTCAGGTGGGATAGACTCAAAGTTATACTTTGGTTCCCATGGATTCGGTTTAATTTTCCTCAGCTTCAGCTTGAACTTGCATAATAGAAGTTGGTGGTCTGTTCCACAGTTGGCTCTGGGCCTAGCTTTCACAGCTGATATCGAGCTTCTCCAGTGGTTCCTTCCACAGATGTAATCGGTCTGATTCCTATGCATACCATCAGGTGAGATCCATTTGTATAACCTGAGTTTATGTCTCTTAAAAATGTGTTTGCGATGAATAAGTCATTGACTGTGCAAAATTTAATCATGTTATCTCCAGCTCCATTTCTGTCTCCTAGTCCATGTTTTCCAACTACTGATTCTTCTTCTCTGTTCCCAACTTTTGCATTCCAGTCACCCATTATTATCAATGCGTCTTGGTTGCATGTTCAATTGCTCTCCAACTGTAAAAGTTGGTAGAAATCTTCTCTTTCCACTTCTTTGGCTCTGGTTGTTAGTGCATATATCTAAATGATAGTGGTGTTCGCTGGCCTTCCTTATATGCATATAGACATTATTCTGTCACTCACAATATTGTATTTCTAATTGTTAGAAAATTTTTATTATCTTTCTAAGGTAGCTTGTTTAAGTCTATTTTTTAGAAAAGTTAAGCACACATCCCTGCTTAGTAAATTTTAAATCTAATAGTACCTCATATAGTAAACAACAGCATTCATTCAAGTCAATGTATCTTTCTTCAAAAGCTTTAAAACATGCATAAAATATGTTTATGAAATACAAGTTTCTTTGGAGATTCCTCAGAGTTGGCTCTACTCCTTCCATCTCTCTATCGCACTACTTACTCATCTACAATGGATGAATGGAGAGAGGATGATCCTTGTTTAAGTTTCTGCAGTGTTCTATGTCACTACACTTACTGTACTGACAGAGAGGTGTCACCTTCCTGAGAACAGCACCACTTCCTGTAGACTAGGCCACCAGAGCTCCTTTGCTTGTTTTCACTTTATTTTACTTGTTTTTACACTTACTTTCAGCTTCTATCCTCCTTAACACACTATAACTTTTACATTTCCTTATTGTTTTATTTTTTACAAGAATTCTCTGATTCTCTTCCCTGTCTACCTAAATAACAGCTATCATTTAATTATTCATGAAGACTTCTTCCATCACTACACTTCTTTTAAACTTTCTTTAATTACTACATTGGTCTGTAACATTTTTGTATTGCTGAATTGAACTGAGTTCTGTACTGCTGAATGTCTCTGGTAGAGATATTTAGATGAGGGAGGTAATAGCCCAACTAAATGCTACTATTATCTTTGATGTCAAAATAATTTTATTATTTCTTTACAATGAAACAGAAACATTCTCTCATAAATGTTTGTCATTTATATACTGAATATTGTTTTAAATTCATCTCTTTATCCTTACTTCATGAACTTTTAAATGCTAATTCTTTCAATCTTATTACTACCCATTACTTCAGAATTCCCATACAATCTTTTCTCTGTGACCACTGGCATTTGGGAATTCTCATTCTGTCTTTTCTTGAATGTTTCAGACACTTCAGACCTACTTTGTCATATCTCCTCTACATCTACCATTAAAGTCTCCAGGGCTGGAACGAAGTCTTTTGAAGGACATAATTTGCATGTCTCAAGCACAAGGAACTTATAAAAGAATGCAAATATAGACATAAAGGGGTTTTCATATTCCTCACAATTTAAAATGCTGTCTTCCACATCTGAGCCCACAAATTGCTGATCCAATTACAGGTCGTGGTGAGAGTTCCACATTCTCACCCTCCTTAACTAGAAAGTAATGGAGTAAAACTCAGTCCCTGCTTAATAGAAGCCATCACACCAGATGTTCAATTGCAGCATTTTGAAAGAAGCACATGGCAGCAGCCCTCACTAATTGCTAGAGACACATTTGGGACATGGAAGCTGCACCAAAGATCACCCATAAGGGAAATTCAAGTTCAGAAGTGACTAATTAACTTCTTGTATGTGAAAATAAAATTCACATGGTCAAAGGCAATGAGCTTTTGCTCTTTTTTCCTAAATTTACTTTGCATTTAAAACAGATATATCTTCTCATGAAAAAGAAACTTTTTTCCAAAGATGGCCAAAAAAGAACAGGAAGTATTACTAATTATTTCTGTCTCTTAACAAGTTCAGCACAGGATTCAGTTCAACTTCAAATAATTAGCATTAAAATAATTTGATGTATATAGTTTATTCCTTAAAAGGTGTATTTTTTTAATTCTGCAATTTGTATTAAATCTGTTTAGTGGATTTTGTCATCCTAATTTGTATGCATAAAGTATTAATGCAAAATATTGGTCCGAAGAAAAAATTTTTACACGTACTTTATCAGTTATCTTACTGGCCTTATAATACACACTCTGATTTTACCAAAAATCCGCTGCAGTGTGAGACTTTAGTCACATGACTTAACTTTTCTGCATTTGTCATTCTTTGTAACACAAAATTGTTAGGTGCTATTCATAAATATTAGCTCCTTGGCTATACTGATCTTTAAGTGTTCAGCAACTAACAAAAGATTAGTGGTTTGAATTCGCCCAGGAGTGTCTCAAGAGAAAGACCTAGCAATCTTTTTCTGAAAGGTTATAGCCACTGAAAATACTATGGACCACAGTTCTGGTCTGAAACACATGAGGTCACCACAAATTAAAGTGAACTGCATGGCATCTAGTGTGATTTTTCCATTAGTAAATGAAACAAAAAACAACTCATTGCCATGAAGTTTGAACAAATTCATAGCTGACCCTCCAGTAAATAGGTTTTTATTGAGGTAGCTCTGGTGGCCTAGTGACAAGAAAGTGCACTGCAATAAATGAGACAGGAGCAGACTGTCCATTTTCTCCTATGAAGCAACTTCTAGATTCTATTCTCCTGCTTAGGGTTGACCCTACAACTCCTTATTCTGAAGGTCACAATTATTCCTTCATTAGTAAATAAGGCAACGAAATGAAACTATTAGCAGAATGTCTCAATTAGATGAAACATAGAACTTTTGCTGTTATTACTATTGTTGTTGTTGTAAAATGTTATTGAGTCACTTGTGACTACAGCAACCCTATGTACAACAGCCCTAAGATCTGCTCTATCCTGTGCCAACCTTATTGCCTCTGACACACCTACCCCCTTTACTCCAGAAAAAGTCAGTCCACCTCATCCAGAGTCTTCCTCTCTTGTGTTGTCCCTCCACCATCCCAAGCATGATACTCCCTCAAAGGACTGGTACCTTCTTGCAACATGCCCAAAGTATATCAGACGGAGCTTTAGAATTCTTGCTTCCAAGGAGCAGCATGGTTTAAAGTAAACACTGGGTGGTTCAAAATTGGTAAGGATGTACACGAGGGGTGTGTCCTGTCTCCATACCTTTTCAACATGTATGCAAAACAGATTATCTAGGAGGCTGGGCTCTATGAGGAGAAATTAAAAGACATATTGAAAAAAAGACGTATTGCCATGGAAAAGTCTGCTGTTAGGGGCCTCTTTAAAGTACTTAAGAGCAATGCTGTCTCTCTGGAGACTAAGGTGCATCTTATACAGGCCACTTGTTATGCATAGGAGAGTTGGACAATGACTAGGGAGGATAGAAGGAGAATTGATGCCTTTGAGCTGTGGTTCTGGAGAAGAGTATTGAGGGTACCATGGACTGCTAGGAAAACAAAGAAATTAATCCCAGAAAGGGTTAAACTGGGCTGAACCTTGGAGGCAAGGATTCTGAGGCTTCATCTAACATACTTTGTCATATTGTAAGAAAGGACCGATCCTTGGAGAGGGACATAATGCTTGGTAGGGTAGGGGGACAGCACAGGAGGGAAAGGCCCTCCATGAGGTGGATTGATTCAGTGACTGGGGTAATCGGAATGGGTGTGCCAGAGGCAGTGAGATTGGCACAGGACAGAGCAGAGTTTAGAGCTGTTGTACACAGGGTTGCTATGAGTCGCAAGAGACTCGATGGCACATAACAACAACAAGGATGAAACTATTTGTTCTCCTAGCATCCCGGAGTATATTCATTAATCTTCTCCAGCACCAGAGATCAAAGTCATCAGTTCTCCTTCTATCAAACCTCATCATTGTCCAGTTTTCTGATGCATAGCAAGTAATTGTGAAGACCATGGGCTAGATCAGGTGCACCTTACTTTCCAGACTGACATCCCTGCTTTCCACACTCTAGAGAGGTCCCTGACAGCAGCCTTTCTTTTGATTTTGCTGGTACCAAGAATATTGATTGTGGAGCCAAAGCAAACTGAAGCTGTTAACAATCTCAATCTCTTCACAATTACCGTGATAATTAATATCTTCATTTTCCAAGTGACACATCTGGGGCACAGAAAGGTCAGCAGCATTTCCACTGTCATGCATCTACACTTTCAAAAACCATGATTTACTTAGAAGACCTTAAGATTCTAGAACCTATGCTTTTAGTCATTATATAGAGTTACTTCTTGAACAGTTCCCATTTCATGGGTAGATTTGATCTAGATACACAATTTTGTCAACCTTGACTCAATTCTCTTTCTTTTCTTTCTCCAAAACAGCAGCAACTAAGTGAGACTCAATATCTCTCCCTCTCTCTCATGAATGTAGTAAAAAAATCTTAGAAAATTCACTTATTTTCCTAATAAATTTTATTTTTGAAAAATGTATAGATAAATTATGCAGAAACCAGACAAAGTCCCACATAATTCCATTTCCTGGTACTTTTTCTTCTATGGTTAACATTTTGCATTGTGGTACATTTGTTCCACTTGGTGAGCCAATATTAATACTTAACTGTAAGCAAAGTCAACAGCTTACTTTAGGTTTTAATTTTTATTTTGAACAATTTCAAAGCTTTGACAATTCCACAATGTCATGTGTCACCGTTACAACATCGTACAGAATAGTTTCCCTACCCTATGAGTCCCAAACTTCTCATAAACACTGATATTTTCCTTTTCTCTGTGGTTTTCTTTTATAGAATATTATGTAGTTGGACTCATACAGTACATAGGATTTTTAGACTGATTTTTGTCATTATAAAGTAAGTTCTTAAAGTTCTTCTGCTTTAATTACTAAATAAAACTCTCTCTCCTATGTATGGACCCAGGTTGTTTTATCCCTTTGACTACTAAACGTACTCATGGTTGGTTCTATTTTTTTTTTGTGATTGCAAGTAAAACTTCTCTAAACATTTAAGTAAAAGCATTTATGTGAATCTATGCTTTATTCTCATCTTAGTATAAATCTGAAGAACAATTAGATCATATTGCAAGTCCACACTAGGTCACCAGTGCTCCGAACAGTAAGCTAAGTAAAAATCTCCAGACTGTCTTCTGAAGCAGGTGCACCAATTTGTATTGCCATCAACACTGCCTTCTTGTTGCTCCACATCTTCACCTGCACTAAGTGTAATCAGTGTTCTAGAATTTGAACACTCCAGTAGGTAGATAGTGATATCTCACAGTCTTAATTTATAATTTCCTAATGATATTACTACTGATTCTTCTTCACTATTCCCAACTTTTGCATTCCAGTCACCCATTATTATCAATGCATCTTGATTGCATGTTCGATCTATCGCCGACTGTAAGAGTTGGTAGAAATCATCTATTTCTTCTTTGGCTCTGGTTGTTGGTGC
>NW_006399947.1:4615553-4627464 GCF_000299155.1 Elephantulus edwardii
GACAAAGGAGATTAATCAGAACTGACTTTGACAAGCACTGTGGCAATTGGACAATTAAAACAGACATTCGGATGGCGGGGAAGAAGAACAAACTGGGGAGGAGGGTAGAGAGAATGGTGCAACAATGAAGGAATGAAAACCCAAAATCCCTGTAGATGTTCATTAAAACTATTAAAATTTAATAAAATTTAAAAAAAAATCACTGTAAGTGTCAGGCATGGCTGACTAAAATGCATTAAAAAAACCCTTTTATATATCTTTCCTTCAAAAAATGTGTGTTATCTTATTTACACAGATTTGTGATAAGCATATCCACTTGATAACTAAATTACTTTCAATCTTAACTGTTTTCTGTTTTCCTTTTAGTCGAAGCAGTGATTTGTAAAAATTAAAGTCACAATCATTTCTCTAAAGTTTGAACTGGCTCATAGCTAACCCTCTCATGGGTTTTGGGAGGCTGTAAATCACATGGGAGGCCAGTGCTCATCTTTTGCCCAGGGAGCCTGGTAGATTTGAACATTCAGAGAGGCTTAACTGTCAGGTTAGCACTGCTGCTCCCTAAGCCTTCACCACCAGAACTCACAGGAGAAGTAAAAGGTATGAGGAACCTGACAGAATAAAGACAAGAAGTACGATGTAGATTTTTAAACTATTTTAGGTGGTTATTTCCTTTGCATTTAGCATTTGGTAGACTCATTCTCTCTTAAGCAGTCGTCTCTGAAGAGATCTGACAGCATTAAAGCAAAGGGGCAATTTAAAATAAGCGCACATCATTGCTTTCATTCTTTTGACAAGCATGTAGAAACTGAGAGGAAGGACAATTTGCAGGCCCAGGCTGGAGCAAAGCGAATATGCTTAGTGTCAATGCTTTTAAAAGAAAAGCTGATATGCAAAGATGAAAAAGAAATGTATATGATCACTTTTGAAAGTAAAGCCCATTTAAAAAAAATATTTTCAGACCAAAGTTGCATTGGGCACAGAGTTTCATGGCTGTCTCTGTCTGCACCAGGTATTCTTTATATTCCTTGAGTGCATAAGCATATATCCCTTCTATTCATAAGTGCTCACACACCCTAAAGATACCTTCTAAAGTCCTGAGTCAAACCCGGCCCACCTCTGGGAGTAGGTACCTCCCTAAATTCTGCTTCCTGATAGCCCTACTCACTGCAATGTAGGCCCTGTTCTCCACAGGCAAGCTTCTCAGTGGCTTTTTAAAATAATTTGTATTTAAATTTACTACCATAAAAATTATTATATAAATCTCAAATACTGTTTCTTGAAGCATGTGGATTCCAAAGGCATTGAGGAACTAATGCACAAGTGAGGCCTCTCTGGAAGTTCAAATCTAGAAGTCTCACCAACAATGAAGATACTCAATCTACATACTTGTGATCTACTGCTTCCAAAATCCTACTGTCATTGTTGTTATGTTACGTTGTTATGTTATGAGTCACCTGAGACCCATAGCAACCCTAAGTACAGTAACTCTGACCCTGTCCTGTCCTAAGCCAGTCTCATTAGTTTCAAAACACCAAGCACATTACCCGAGTTACTTTATCAATCCATCTCATTCAAGGTCTTCCTCTCCTATGCTATCCCTTCGCCCTTCCAAACATGATGTTCTTTTCTAATGATTGGTCTCTCCTGGACACATTCCCAAAATATGTGGGATGGAGTTTCAAAATCCTAGCCTCCAAGGAGAAACTTGGTTTCACTCTCTCCAAGACAGATCTATTTGTTTTCTTGGCAGTCCATGGTATGTGCAAGTCTTCTCCTGTAGCACAATTCGAAGGCATCAATTTTTCTTCCTTAGTCACTGTCCATCTCTCTCATACATAGCAAGTAATTGTGAAGGCCATCAACTGGATCAGGCATTTCTTAGTCTCTAGACTGACATTGTTGCTGCTCAGTACTCTGGAAAGTTTTCTGACAGCATTTTCTTACTGTTGGGTCATTTATGAGTCAGTTCTCACTCAAAAGCAATGAGTTAGAGAAAAATGTAAAATGTGATGGGAAAAAAAGTGTTCAAAATGTCATTATCCATAGTAAGAATTAACACACTAAATGTTTTTTAGTATTTTATACTTTTTTCTATACAACACTCTCAGTATTAGAAAGTTAAGACTTTATTCCATGTGAATGCACAAACAATATACTCTCATATTTTACAAGACTTTCAGGCCTAGAACTACGTTTTCTTTCCCACAGCCATTTTTTTTATATCATTGAAAGTGAGTCAGTGAAGTCTGTCACTTCAAAATTGTAGAAGACTTTTCTTATCTCCCTACCTTTGATGGGGAGTGATCAACCTCAAAAACTTCACTGTCATCAAATTGGAATCAATTTCAGGTAACATCTAAACTTTAAATCACACTGGAAGACATTTCCCACCTTTCTCTTAAAGAATTATAAAAAAATAAAACTTCATGAATTGGCAGAATACTAACAGAGGTGTTTCAACAAAGAAATGTAGCCCTGGATATGCGCACTCATCTATGCTAAGAAATTTTGTAAAGAGCTATTTAGCCTGGAAGATGATAGACGATAGATAGATAGATAGATAGATAGATAGATAGATAGATAGATAGATAGGCTTCAATTCTAGTAAAACTTATACAGTAGAATGTGAAAATTATTTGAGAATATAATTGATATCACATGCAAGTAAAATTCTGCTGAAAATTATTCAAAAACAGCTGGAGCAGTACATACACAGGGAACTGTAAAAAATTCAAGTATAATTCAGTTGTTGTTGTTAGGCGCTGTCAAGTCGCATATAATTCATAGTGACTCTATGAACAAAAGATCTGAACTCTGTTCTATCTTGCATCATCCTTTCACTTCCTGACACAGAAGAAAGAGAGCATTGCAGCAATCACCTGTCAATTCACCTGTTTGAGGATCTTCCTCTTCTTCATAACCATGCGCCCCTCCTACCATCATGTCCTTCTCCAAGGAATAGCCCCTCCTAGTAGTTTGCCCAAAGTATGTGAGGGGAAGCCTCATCATTCTTGCCTCCAAAGCGGACTCTTGCTGCACCATCTCCAAGACAAACGTGTTTGTTCTTTTGGTCATCTAAGGGATGTCCAGTGTTCTTCTCCAAATCCATCACTTAAAGGCATCAATTCTTCTGTCACCCATATTCATTGTTCAGCTCTCCGATGCAGAGCAAGTCATAGAAAAGACTATGGCCTGAATCGAGTGCACCTTAGTCCTCAAACTGGCATGATTACTCCACAATATTTTGGAGCGTTCCCTAACTTCAGATTTTCCCAGTGCAATGTGTCTCCTTATTTCCTGACGCAAGATGAGGCTGTTAAGAGTTTGAATCTCCTCTCTACCCATCATGATGTTGCCTGTAGGTCTAGTGGTAAGAATTTTTTTTTCTTGACATTGAGATGCAATCCATACCAAAGGCTACATTCCTTGATCTTCTGCAACAAATGCTTCAAGTCCTCCTCATTTTTAGCAAGCAGGTTGTATCATCTGCATAATGCAGGTCATTGATTAGTCTCCCTCCAATCCCGATACCATATTCCTTTTCATAAAGTCCAGCTTCTTGAACAATTTGCTCAGCACACATATTGGAGTACCTCTCCTTCATAGGGTCGCTATGAGTTGCCTGCGACTCGACAGCACTTAACAACAACAAAAACAACATACATTATGGAGTGAGAATACAACCTGATGCACTCACTTAAACCATACAGTGTTTCCCTGATCTGCTTGCTCAACAGCCTTTTCGTCCATGTGTAGTTTCCACATGAGCGTAATTAAGTGCTAAGGGATTCCCATTCTTCTCAATGTCAGCCACAACTTGTCATGATCCACACAGTCAAACACCTTTGTATATAGTCAACAAAACACCAATAGATATTCTTCTGGTATTCCTTTCTTTCAGCCAAGATCATCTGAGATCAGCAATAATAACACTGGTCCAATGCCTCTCCTAAATCATGCTTGAAATTCTAGCAGTTTCCTATTTATGTACTCTTCTAGCCATTTTTTAATTATCTTCAGCAGTATTTTGCTTGCATGTGATAGTAATGACATTGTTCAATCATTTCCACATTCAGAGACCCTAAACAAGGAATATCAATATTGACATCAGACGGATCTTGGCTGAAAACAGAGAATAACAAAAAAGATATCTGATTATAGAAATGAATGATTCTGTAAACCGTAATGTTGTTGTTGTTTTTGTTAGGTACCATCAAGTCGTAGATTACTTATAGTGACCCTCTGAATGAAAGGCCTGAGTGCTGTTCATAGAGTTTCCAGAGGCAAGCCATTTCAGAAGTGGATGCCACTCCTACTTCCAGGCAAACTATAATATAAATTTTTAAAAAATAAATTAAAAAAATAATATATTTGAATGATTATTTATACCATGGACTGCTAAGAGAACAAACAGGTATATCCTGGAAAGAATGAAATAGGGATTCTCCTTGGAAGAAAAGAATCTAAAGCTTCTTCTGGCATACTTTGGGCATATTGCAAGGAGGTACCAGTCCTTGAAGGAAGACATCATACTTGGGAGGGTGAAAGGACAGCACAAGAGAGGAAGACTTTGTATAGGATGCATTGAGTCAGTGACGGAGGTTATGGGGTAAGTGTGTCAGAGACAATGAAATTGGCTCAAGATTGGGCAAGGTTCAGAGATGTTGTGTATAGGGTTACTATTAGTCAGAATGTACTCAACGGCACATAAAAACAATATGCACACAACTGAAAAAACTCATAAGAGAGATATTTACCTGTGTTTTTCAGACTAGACAAAACATTTAACTTTGCAAAATAATAAATGTTTGCTGAATACAAGGAGAACAAGAATTAAAAAGCACTTAATTGTATTCATATATATTTCAATGATCAGCAAGTAGTCATTCCAATAAGAAAGAATTCATTGTATGATTCAAATATACAAAGGTTGGCTTTAAGATACCTTTTCTCAATACCTATTCAATATGTATGCTAAGTAAATAATTTGAAAAGCTGGACTATATGAAGTAGAGTATGTCCTCAAAACTGGAAAAAGACTCATCAACAACCTGCATTACACAGATGAAACAACTTTGCTTGCTGAAAGTGAAGAAGAGTGTAATACCTCCTAAAGATGATCAAACACCATAGCCTTCAAAGTGGATCATATCTCTTCATCAAGAAAACAAAAATGTATACAACTGGGCCAATAAACAACATTATGATAAAGGAACAAAGGACTGAAATTGTCAATGATTGCATTTTAGTTAGGCTTACAATCAATGCACATGGACATGGTAGACAAATCAAACAGTATTATATTGCAATAACCCAATCAGTAGTCAAGAACTTCATTAAAGGGCTAAAGAGCAATGAAGTCTGCTTAAAGACTAAGGTGCACCTCAATTATTCATGGCTTTTTTTTTCTTCTGTATTTTTTATGTGCGTGAAAATAGCACAGTGAAGAAAGAAGACTGAAGAAGAACGAACACCTTTGAAATGTGATGTTGGCAAAGGATTTGAATGGCAAAATACAAAAATCTATCCTGGAAAAAGTGCAGCCCAAGAGCTTCCTAGAAGTAAGCAGGGTAAGCCTGTCTCTCATACTTTGGTCATGATATCAGGCAAGGTGTAGTCCTTAAATAAAAAAAAAAAAATAACATGCTTAGAAAGCATATAGTCAGCAAAGGAGAGGAAAATTCTCAAGGAGATAGGAATGACACAGTAACTGCAACAGTGCCCTTAAGCATAGTAAAGATTGTTAGGGTGGTGGATTTCATTCTGTTGTACAAGGGCTCACAATGAGTCAGAGAGACTTGAAGGCACATAACAACAGCAACTAGAGTGATTCAACTAAAGTAAATATTCATCCTTCCTAGGTTCCAGGGTAAATTATAAAGAAGTTAGCCAATGGTCTTGAGTCATCACTGTGAATGCTGTTCTTAAAAGTGAGAGGAACTGAATCAGTTTGGAGTCAAATGCTGTAAATGTAGAGATTATGAAAGTGAAACCCTAACAAGCTGTAATTCTACCCATGATGACATAGTCATTTAAAAGCCAGATGGAGACAGCCAGTAAGAATCACTATTGTTTTCAATATAAACAAAACAAAGACTATTAACTTTGTTTAATTAGGGAGCTCTGTCAGCCTGTGGTAAGCAGTTGTGCTGCCAACACAAAGGCAAGGATTTCTCATCCACCAGCTGCTCCTCTGGAGAGAGACGGACAATCTCTTCTCCAGCTATTTACAACTTCTTTAAACCCAATAGAGAGTCAGCTATGAGCTGATTCTGATTTGATGGCATATAACAATATTAATAACCTAGTATTTTTCAAAATCCTTTCACGTGTAATTAATACTAAGCAGTGGGAACAGAGATACTCAAAACCCACCCTGGGGATGAATTACCACAAATACCATCTTTAGACTTTCCCTCATTCATACAAAATATTCCTGTGTTTTCTAACAAAAAACAAAACAAAAAAAAAAAAACCAAACACAAACCCCTTTTGGTTCTAATTCCCTCTTGGTCTTCAAGTTATACCCAAAAAATGTTTCCTACTTTATTTCCATTACCGGTTAAAGATCTAATTCATTGTTATTCTAAACAAATATTCTGAATAAATTATTGAATTAATTCCCTTATTAATAGAAAAGAAATCAATTCCTTAATAAAAGGAAAGTTAAAATGACATAAATATCAGGAATTATTTTGTAAAACAGTTGGGTTCATCTCTTGATTAAAACATTCTTTCAAAAATACCTAAATTATAATTGGGTTATCAGTCTTTTTCTTGTGGAAGCCCAGGAACATTCTGTAAACGTTTGTTATAAGACTCTTGTCTGAGATGGAATTACCAAATTTTTGTTCCCAGTCTGTTGGTTTTCTTTACATATTGCTGGAAAAAATTTTTGATGTGCATAGAGATTTAATCTTTAGAAAGTCTCATGTGTCAATTTTAACCTCTTTAGATTGTGTATTTCCAGTTGTATTTGGCAATCTCTTTATACCACAGACTAACGCTTTTAAGTTTGATCCCAGTTTGTCTTTTAAGAATGTTATGGTGTTGGACTTTACTCCCAAGTCTCTGATCTACCTGGGGAGAATAAGGATCCAGGAGGGGTGAGAAAGACTGAAAGCAGAGGAATGTGGATGTGCAGGGAGAAAGCGGGATTAATCACTGGGTTGTACAATTTGGTGGGTGGGGGATGAGGAAAATTTAAAGAATTTGCTCAAATTTGTACCTGAATTTTGTAAATAAATTAGCAGAAAAATACCTAAATTATACTAAAATATATTAAAGGTAAATAACTCTCAGATACCAAGAGTTTGAAAACTCAATTTTAAGGAAAACTCTGACTATTATTAAAGTTTGCTATAAATTCCAATTTGTTGAAATAGAAAGGTAGTGATTGTCATTAGTTTTAAAGACAGGTATGCAGGTCTAAATACTTAAGTTTTTTACTCAAAAAATCTACATGGGAGTACAGTACACACTAAGCAGTACTGGGATTATTATGACTTTATTATTCTGTGCAGTTTTAAGAAGGGTTACTTTGTGTTGGACCCAACTTCAAGGTGTTTTCTTATTCCAACTGAAGTTTTTAACGAAATAATTTTTCCTCCTAAATTCCCAACAGATGGTAACCCAAATTCTGCTTGGATACTTCCAGTGACAAAAATGTCTACCTGGCAAGGATAGTATTACACTGTAAGACAGTTTTAGTTATAAAGAATATGCTTATTTTTTATTGTAAGCCATTGTTACAATAAATTAAATTCTATCTTCTAAAAAATAGTCACCTTTGAAATATGCTGTAAATTAAGGTCCAAAGATAAAGATGCAGGAAATCATAAAAAAAGAGGGGGAAAACCACAATATATTAGAATGTATGAAACAATATAAATAAAGGAAGGAATGAAACACAATGTATACAAATTTTATATTCAAACCAATATAAAATAAAACATTTAAAATGGAAATAAGAAAGGGGAAAGTAAGGAATGAGCAAGAAAATATTTCATTTGAACATTATCACTTGATTCTGAGTTTCTGCCCAGTCAATTATTATTTAGGGTGAAGGATTCTGGGGCTTCATCTGACATACTTTGGACATGTTGTAAGGAAGGACTGGTCTTTAGAAACGGACATCATGTTTGCGAGGATGGAGGGACAGCGCAGGAGGGGAAGGCCCTCTAGGAGGTGGACTGATTCAGTGACTGGGGTAATCAGAATGGGTGTGTCAGAGGCAGTGTGATTGGCACAGGACAGAGCAGAGTTTAGGGCTATTGTACATAGGGTCACTATGTGTTGCAAGGGACTGGACGGCACATAACAACAACAACATATACACATTAGGGTAGATAGAATTGTGATCCAGAGTTTTTCCTTCTTTACTTAAGCCTATTTGTATTTTCTTACTTGTTCCTGCAGCTTTTGACTGATCCATAAAGAACGATAAAATTATTATGTACTGTAGAGTCAGACCCACTCATAGCTTACCCTCTAGTGGGTTTTTAGAAGCTGTAAAATGTACAGGTTAAGATTTCCTATCCTCTTATCTTCCTTGTGGATTTGAACTTCATACCCTCAAGTTGGCAGTGTGACTCCTTACCACTAGGACACCAAAGAAATGTTGTTTTTGTTAGGTGCCATCAACTCAACCACAACTCATAGCAAATTTATGATCTATCTTGTGCCATCCTCATGCTTCCTAACACACAAAAGCCCGTTGCAGCAGTCACCATGTCAACCCACTTGGCTGAGGGTATGCCTCTCTTTTGCTGACCATCTAGCCTTCCCAACATCATGTCCCTCTCCAAGGAACAGCATCCTCCTGCCAATATGTACAACGTATGTGAGGGGAAGCCTCATCATTCTTGCTTCCAAAGAGCACTCTGGCTGTATCCTCTTCAGGACATATCTATTTGTTTTCTTGGCCATCCATGAGATGTGCAGTCCTCTTCTCCAGCACCACAGCTCAAACACATCATTTTTTCTTCTGTCATCCTTATTCACTCTCCAGGTCTTGGATGCATATCTTGTAATCAGAAATACTATATGATCTGAATCAGACACACTTCGCTCCTCAAACTGACATCAGTACTCCTCAGTTTGGAAAGGTCCCTAAGTGCAAATTTTCCCAGTGCAATGCATCTCCTTATTTCCTGACTGCTCGTAACAAGGGTGTTAATTGTGGTTCCAAGTAACATGAAGTTGTTGACAGTTTCAATCCCCTCTCCGTCCATCATGACACTGCCCATTGGTCCAGTGGTAAGAATCTTTGATATTGAGACACAATCCATACTGAAAGCTGCATCCCTTGATCTTCTGCAACAAGTGCTTCAATTCCTCCTTTCACCAAGCAAGGTTGTGTCATTCACATAATGCAGGTTATTTATGAGTCTGCCTCCAATCCTGATGCCACATTCCTTTTCAGAGAGTCCAGTTTCCTGAATAATTTTCTCAGGATATAGGTTAAACAGGTATGGAGAGAGAATACATCCCTGACATACTCCCTTCCCAATTCCAAACTATGCAGTACTCCCGTGCTCCATTCACACAACAGCTTCTTGGTGCAGTTACAGGTTTCTCCTGAGTACAATCAAGTGTTCTGGGATTCCCATTTAGCTACAACTTGTCATGATCCACACAGTCAAATGCCTTTTCATAGTCAATAAAGCAAAAACAGACAGTTTTCTGTTATTCCTTACTTTCAGCTACGATCCACCTGATATCAGCTATGACATCACTGGTTCTAAAACCTCTTCTAAATTCTGCTTGAACTTCTGGCAATTTCCTATCTATGTAGTGTTCCAGCCATTTTTAAATTCATTTCAGCAGTATTTTGCTAGCATTTGATGTCAATGATATTGTTCAATAATTTCCACATTCAGTTGGATCACCCTTTTTGGGACAAAGTCCACATGACAAAGTAAAATTCAATGGCTAGGAAAACCATTTTGAACAATATATCCTAATTCCACAATCATCAATTGGAAATAAAAATCAAAAGGTATTTGTCCTCGAGTTTATTCATATACATAGTGAATTATGTCTTTCAGAGATAATTTTTCCCCCTACAGACTTTCCACAGAATAATTTTTTCAAAAGTAGATTGTAAGGATTTTCTTCTGAAGAGCCTCTCGGTGAACTTAAAAAAAAAATAAATAAAATTCCAATATTTGCAGTCACTGACTTCAAAAGTATAATATTTACAAGCCACTGGTGGCCTGCCTAGTTTGAAGGCACACAGTTCAAATTCACCAGCTACTCCTCCGGAGAAAGATTAGCAATCTCCTCCCACGTGATTAGCTGCCTCTAAAAACCTACCAAACAACAGCTATGAGTGAGTTCCTACCTGATGGTACAGAAAAACAAAAATGCGGTGGTTTAGTGGTAAGAAGCTGTGCTGCAATCCCAAAGGCACATGGTTTGCATCCACAAGCCGTGCTGCAGAAGGATGGGCATCCCTTCCCGTGCAGTCACACTGACTCTAAAAACCCACTTGGGGAACAACTATCAGTTGATTCTGACTCAACAGCACACACCATCTTCACAACATCACCACTCAACTAAATCTATCATAAGTTTAAAAATCATTTCAAGAATAGAGATAATGTATTGAAACACTAATGACTGAAGAACAGAAGATTTATGGGATAACATCAAGGACATACAATGAAGAAAGCAAAAGGTTGTAACAAAAGCAAGAAAGAGAGAAAGAGCCAAAATAGAAGTTAGGAAAAAAACTCTCAAGCTGGCACTGGAACCTAGGCCAAAACAAAGGAAAGAAATTTTGAAGTAAGAGGGATTAACAGAGAATTGCAAGCGCCTCTGGAGAAGACAAAGTAAAGCATTACAAAAAATGTGCAGAGTTGGTGTTAGAAAATCAAAAGGGAGTAACACTCTCAGCATTTCTCAAGCTGAACACCCTTAGCATTTCCCCAGAACTAAATAAAGTGTCCAGTTGCAATACTGAAGAATTCTAAGGGTAAAATTTTGAAAGATGCAGAAAACACTAATAGAAGATCGAAGGAATATGCAGATTGACTGTACCGAGAAAAACCAAAAATAGAAGCAAACACATAACAAGCAAATGAGGATTAAAAAACAAAACCAAAATTAGTAGACATTGAAACATTTTAGTAAGTACCATACAATCAAAACCAATGGTAATGAAAGAAGAAGTTCAAACTGCACTTAAGGCAATGGAATAAAATAGGCCTAGGAATTAATGGAATATCAATCAAGGTGTTTCAACAAACAAATGCAGGGCTGGTTTTACTTAGAACCAATGAAAAGAAATTTGGAAAACAGCCACCTGATTGATCCACTGGAAGGGATCCTTATTTGTTCTCACTTCAAAAAAAGGTAATTCAGTAGAATGTGGAGATCATCACAAAATAATACTGTTATTGTTGTTACGTGCCATCGAGTCATTTTCAACTCATAGTGATCCTATGAACAAGAGCCCTAAACACCGTTCTATCCTGTGCCAACCTCGCTGTCTCAAACACATTCATTCCCACAACTCCACTCACAAAATCGATACATCTCATTGAGGGTCTTCCTCTCCTGTGCCGTCCCTCCACTCTCCCAAACATGATGTCCCTCTCCAACGACGAGTCCCTCCTTGCAACATGCACAAAATATGTCAAATGAAGCTTCAGAATCCTTGACTCCAGGGAACATTCGGGCTTAACCCTCTCCAGGACAAACCTTTTTATTCTCCTAACAGTCCACAGTATATGCAACACTCTTCTCCAGCACCACAACTCAAAGGCATCAATTCTCTTTCTATCATCCCTATTCACTGTCCAACTCTCCAATGCATAGCACGTAACTGCAAAGACTATAGCCTGGATAAGGTGCACCTTAGTCTCCAGCCTGACGTCGTTGCAGTTCAGTACTCTTGAGAGGTCCG
>NW_006399947.1:4628609-4646502 GCF_000299155.1 Elephantulus edwardii
GTCCGGCCCTTTTGATTTTCTGACTCCAGCTCTCTGCACATGTCATTATAGTATCTTGCTTTGTTGTCCCGAGCTGCCTTTTGAAATTTTCTATTCAGCTCTTTGATTTCTTGATTTCATGCAAGTTTAAAATCTTTCTGAAAGTTATTAAAAATAATAATATACAATACTGTAATAGCACATCAATAGGGACCCAGTTGGACTCCTGCAGTGTGGGATTTCATTGCTGCAAGGTGGGATTTCATTACTGCAAGACAGAGCTTGGCTTAAAGCAGAGACTATGAAAACAATGCTTATTTGTGGTTGAGTGACTATGCAAACACATTTGTGTAAATCATAACAAATTAAGGCTACTACTGAGAAGAATAAGAATCACAGCTCTTCATTTTGCTTATTCAAAATACATACATAGACCAAGAAGTAAATGTCTAAAGAGAATAAGAGAACAACGCATGGTTTAAAATCAGGATGAATGTGTATTAGGGTGTATCCTTTTTCCATATCTATTCAATGTCTACACTGAGTAAATAATACAAAAAACAGATTTTTTTTAAAAAAAACCCACAAAATTAAAAAGGCAGATGAGAAACCTATGGGCCTTCTGGCAGAGCAGGAAGAACAATGGCAAAGAAGGACAAATTTCAGGCTGCTCTGAAGGAATTGGTACAAAACAAAGCCTTAGGAATTGATGGAATACCAACCGACATATTTCAACAAACACATGCTGCCGTGGACGCAAACACTAAGTTGTGCAAAGAAATCTGAAGGACAATTACCTGGCCAACTGACTGGAAGAGATACGTATTTATTCCAATTCACAAAAAAAAAGTACCCAACAAAGTGTGGAAACTATTGAATAATATCATTGCTATCACGAACAAGCAGCATCCTGCCAAAGATTATCCAAAAACAACTGGAGAACAGAGAACTGCCAGATGTGTTAACTGGGTTAGAAGAGGCTGTTGCAGTAGACATCACAGCCAATGTTAGATGGATCTGAGCTGACAGCTGATAGTACCAGAGGACTATCTATCTGAGTTTCATTGTCTATGCAAAGGCATTTGACTGTTTGGATCAAAACAATGTGTGGCTAACCTTGAGAAGAATTAGAATCCCAGGACACTTAATTATGCTCATATGAAACCAATTCTTAGACTAGAAGGCAGTCAAAAGAATAGAGCAGGGAAACACTGTATAGTTCAAAATAAGGAAAGGTGTACAAAAAAGGTGCATCCTACCTCGATACCTTTTCAATCTATATGTGGAGTAGATCACTGAGGAGGCTGGAGTCTATGAGGAGGAATGTGGCATCAGATTGGAGGGAGACTTATCAATGTTATGTGTTATGTAGACGACACAGCCTTGCTAGGTGAAACTGAGGAAGATTTGAGGCATTTGCTGCAGAAGGTGAAGAACTATAGTTTTCAATATAAGTTGAAGCTCAACACTAAGAAAAAAAGATTCTCCCCACTAATCTACTTGGCAGCATTATGATAAATTGAGAAGATATTTTTAACAACGGAGACTATTAACAATTTCAGCTTACTTGGAACCATTACCAACAATATTGACACCAGAAGTCAGGAAATCTAAAGACAAATTGCATTGAGAGAATGTGCTGTCTGTAACCAATTCAAAGTACTGAAGAGCAACAATATCAGTGTAAAGACTAAGGTGTTCCTCATCCAAGCCATGGTCTTATCAATTACTTGTTATGCATCTGAGCTGGACATTGACTAAGGATTATAGAAGAAGAATCTATGCCTTTGAATTATGGTGCTGAAGAAGAGTATTGGACATGTTCTGGACTGCTAAAACAACAAACAGATCCATTCTTGAGAGGGTGAAAACAAGCTGCTCCTTGCAGGTAAGCATTTTGAAGGTCCATCTCATAGTCTGGGCATGTTGTCAGGAGAACAGTTTTTGGAAAAGCACATCATACTTGGAAGGGTGGAGGGAGAGCACAAGAGAGGAAGATCCTGGATGGGACAGATTGGCTCAAAGTCAATATAACTCGGGTATTAGAGGTAGCTTTGAAATGGTCAGAGAAATTAGCTTAGGATAGGGCAGGGTTCAGAATTAGTGTATATAGGATCAAGATGAAGAAACTCAGCAGCGTTTAACAACAACAACACAAAATAAAGAAGGTGTGATCAGGATTAAAAGAAAACTTAATAATGAGTCTTAGGTTATGTAGATGACACAACTGCTTTCAGAAAGTGAAGAACCTGAAGTTTACTTGAAGTATTTACAAAACTATAGCCTTCAATGTAGAGTAATGGCACATTAAAAAAACAAATATTGTCATTATTGGACTAATAGCAATATAATAATGGATGGATAAAAGACTGAGGTTATTAATTATTTCCTTTTACTTGGACCCACAATCAACAGACACAGAAGTAAAAAGTTACAGTACTTTGAGAAATTCTGATGACAAGGTCTTCTCCAAATTCCTAAGGAACAAGAATATCAGTTTAAAAATGAGGCTATAGTATTTGTAATTGCTTCATGTGCAACTTAAAAGTGGAGCTGTGAATCAGGAAGCTCAAAAAGAGTCAATGTTGTTTATGGTGTTGGAGAAGAGTACAAAATATCCCAGAGACTGCAAAAAGAAGAAACAAAGCTGCTTTGGAGGAAGTGCAATCAATGTGTTCCTTAGAGACAAGAATGGTGAAGCTTTGACTCACATACACTGACCAGTTGACAGGATGATCAAGACCTTGGAAAAAGACATCATGCTGGGAAAAGTAGAAGGTCAGTGAGAGAGAGGACAACTCATAATAAAATGGACTGACACAGGGACTACAGCAATGAGCTGGAAGATGGCAGAAATTATGAGAATGACATAGGATTGGGGATGATTCACATTTGTTGTTCATAGAGTTGCTTTGCGTAGTAGTAGACTTGATGGCACTTAAACACTAGCATCTTCATCCTCAAGAAGTTACAGATTTTGGCTGTTGTGTACCTTCAAATCTGCACCAACCCACAGCTGACCCTTCAGTGGATTTTCAGAGGCACTTAACTGCATGGGAAGGAGACTGCCCATCCTTCTCCTGCAAGGCAAGGTGGTGGCCTCGAATTGTGTGGCCTCACTATTGTAGTGCAGCTATTTGCCACTAGGCCACTCGAGCTCTGTTGGACCAATATCCACCAGATTTTGGTTAGTACATTTTATTCTCTCATAAATAGACAGCCTCCCAAATAACATTTTACCCCTTGTCTGAATTCCTGGGGAAAGCACTCTTGAAGGCACTTTGTCATCTCTGAGGGATTACATTTTAATCTCCTACACATATCACTGAAACCCATTTCAACTCTTTTATTATATACTCCAGCCTGGTTCACACAGGCACACCACAATACCTCACCTTGAGCATGCAACAGATTAGTTTGGAAGGAGAACACATTGATTAGAAGTGCAGTAGTTTGTGGCATGTTAAATCAGCCATGTATCACATAAATTTATACATCGACTCAGTACTATTCTTTATACTACGCTGAAAAAGACTGATAGGCTTTTTCCAACCATGCAATCCTTCTCCTCCTCTACTGTTGAAGACAATAAATATTCATTTTAGGGAGGCATCATATTTAAGATGGCACTTTACTACTTTCCAAATGTCAGAGAGGTCACTGTGATGAACTACCTCATACACATAATTCTGGATATCACTGATACAGCTCACAGTTCATTTGTGGCTAGTTTTTTTCTCTATCCTCTGAGTTCCCACTAGAGTACTGATTGTTACAAAATTCTTAAAGAAGAAAATCCAGACTGTGGTCCCTAGGCAAAGTTCTCATAAATTACATGCACTTAATTCCACTTCATTATTGTCACCGTGGAATTGACTCAGACCTTCCCAAGGCTGTAAATTGCATGGGGGTGGAGAATTGTCCATTTTTTCCCTTAGGAGATTCGAACCACTAGAGAGGCAGGGACGTTAGGTTAGCAGCACAACTCCTTTATGTACTAAAGATATCCAAAAACAAGTAAATGCATTTTTTTCCAGTTATGCCTGCCATAGCAGTCCCACAGATTCTGAAAATATTTCTGTCCTTTTTCTTCCATGGCAAATCTTTTTTTTTTAATTTCTGCTCAGTGGTATGTTAATATGAAAAAAAAGGCTTACTGATGTTAGCAAATGATAACTAAATAAATACATTTAAAAAATGTATTGCCTAAATAGTCACAGAGGTTTCAAATTTATTTTTCTCCAAAATAGTAGAAAAATTTTTCTGTGAAGGGTAGTAAGAGTCTTAGGGAAGAATTGCAGCATTCTACTTTATTTACATCTTACTGATTGATCTAGTGAACAATAGCATGCATGTGAAATTGTAAAAGCATAATTATTCCACTACTAACAGAAAGTGTGCCTGACCCAGACCATTGTCTTCTTAATTGCTTGCTATACATCTGAGAGCTAGACAGTGCCTAGGGATGACAGAAGCATTTCTTTGAGTTGTGGTGCTGGAGAAACGCATTGAATATACCAAGGACCACCTACCAAGAAAACAAATATATTCTGTTTTAAAAGGGTGAAACCAGGTTGCTCCTTGGAGGCAAGGATTTTGAAACTCTGTCTCACATACTTTGACCATGTTGCTAGGAGGGAACAGTTTTTGGAAAAGCACATTAACTTTGGAAGGGCAGAGGGTCAACGCACAGGAGAGGAAGACCTGGATGAGATGGATTGACACAGTCATTGTGGCAATGGGGTCAGGTGGCTATGAGTCAACTTCACGACCCATTAACAACAGAAAGATTTAGTGGCTTGAATCCATTACCTGATCCATACAAAGATGAGGCTTTCTGCTCCTCCTAAGATTTACAGTCTCTGGAATGTAATGGAGGAATGCCATGAGTCAGAACAGATTCTTCAGCAAAGCTGAGTACTCTGGTATAGTGCATGTGGAGTCCCTGAATGGTGCAAAGGGTCGATGGTTCCACTCCACATAGAGGCTTCTGGAGAGAAAGGCCAACAACAGGAAACTCTACAGAGCACAGCTGTACTCTGACACACATAGAGGAATAATGGTTTGGAGTCTGAGTTGGTGAATCATCTGGTGCTGGTACATACAGAGTTATAGGAGGTAAAATGAGCAAAGAAAATCCTACTTCTGTGCTCCTAAATTCTTAATTCAAGAGAGTTTGGCTGTACCTCAAACTATAAAATTAATGATTAAATCCAGACAACTCAATAAACTATATTAAAACAATCCAAAAGAACTAGGAAAGGATAGACAGGGTCCTCCCTATCATTTAACCAATTGTTGTAAATCAATTCTGACTCATCATGATCCCAAGTATTTCAGAGGAGACGCTACTTCCCTTAAAATACATATGGATATGTTCTATGTATCTTCAGAGCAAGAATAATTATCTAGTTTAGCAAAGTGAACAAAGCAATCATTGTTCCCTCTGTACTGCTTCTCTCGCCTCACCCCACCTAACATTCCTCTATCCCCCCAACCTCCAATCCCGTGGATAGAAATAATGCTTGGGGGCCTGGCGTTAAATTAGCATGGATAAGAAATGGTGGACTCAAAACAGAGCGAAACAGTAAAACTTGCATCAAAACAGATGAATTAGATTTTTAGTTATAATCTTGATTTTTTTTCCCCCATTTCCTTCTAAGATGTTAAGACTCCATTGGCTTCCTGAGATCTTATATATAGCATACTTTTTAGGCACCTTTCTCTTCCTTCAAGTTAATTGGAGTCAGTAAGCTTAGTTCCTTAGCATCTCTTGAAAAAGGATCCTGCTCTTTTTCTCACTGCAGTCTTCATTCTGCTTCATCCATGCCAAATTATCCCATTTAACAGTGTAGTTTTGATGAAAAACGACTGCATAAATATTGTTTTATGCCTGATGATATACTTACAAAAACTTTAGAGCAGAAAAAAGTTACTACCTTTTGGTATTTTATGATTATTGGCTTTTGATTACAGAATGTTTCTAATAAATCTCTCGAGTTGTTAAAATGGTAGATTTTTGCACATTGCAGTTATCTTTTTATTAGTATCCCTAAGTGCTAAAATTAATTCATCTTCTAAATTCAGATCTAATCTATTCTGTGTTCATAATAACATCAGGCTCTTTTCCAGCAAAGCATGTTTATATCTGTTGCTTTTTTTGCTAATGTAGTGTGATTTTTCTTCATTATAAAGTATTTTAAAACGTTACACATATATGATGTCAGGATAGTACAATAAGCAACAGAAATCATTAAAAGTTAAGCAAAAACTACTTAGCAAGCTCATGAATCAGAAATATTTTAATGTCCTTTTTGCAAAAGGATAATTATTTTTACATTATGTTAAGTATACATACTTTGATTATGTGTCAAGAGATAGGCATATAATTAAAATCTAGATATACCTGCTTTAAAAATGCAGAACATAGTAAAATTCAGACTTATTAACATTTTATAGTTTGAACTAAAGCTATTAATAAAACAGCTTTCATTTTTCAAACAAACAGATAACCTGTTTAGAAGACAAGAGGCTGGCAACTAACAAAGCTCTAAGTAATAAGAGTTGTAATCACAGTGTCTTCCTTAAAGGGATTATCATCTGTTGTTGTTGTTGTTGTTATATGCAGTCGAGTCGTTTGCGACTCATAGGGACCCTATGTACAACAACCCTAAACTCCGCTCTATACTGTGCCAATCACATGGCCTCTGACACACCCATCTCAATTACCCCAGTCACTGAATCAATCCATCTCATAGAGGGCCTTCCCCTCCTACACTCTCCCTCCACCTTACCAAGCATGATGTCTCTCTCCAAGGACCTGTCTCTCCTTACAACATGTCCAAAGTAGGTTAGACGGAGCCTCAGAATCCTTTCCTCCAAGGAGTACCCTGGTTTAACACTCTCCAGGATGAATCTGTTTGTTTTCTTAGCAGTCCAGAATACATTCAATACTCGTCTCCAGCACCACAGCTCAAAGGCATCAATTCTCCTTCTATAATCCCTAGTCATTGTCCAACTCTCTGATGCATAACAAGTGATTGCAAAGACCATGGCCTCTATCAGGCACACCTTAGTCTCCAGAATGACACCGTTGCTCTTGAGTACTTTAGAGAGGTCCCTAACTGCAGACTTTCCCATCGCGATATGGTTTTTTATTTCCTGGCTGCTGGTGCTTGGCTTCACGGATTATCATCTAGTTCCTTTAAGTTAAGTATTTTGTAATATGAACACTATCAAAGATAGAATTATCTTAAAATACCTTCTAAACTTCATTTTTGTTACATTGCAGGAAATTTAAAAAAAAAATAGTTTTATCCCTTTTTTTAAAAAGGGGAAAAATAGATATGAAGTATGTCTCTAGAGACTCAGGGTCTCTATGAGTCACAGGTGACTCGACGGCACATAACAACAACAACAACATCTGTTAGTAGGTTATGATAGAGGGACCATAGCAGTCTGAAGACTAAGATGCACCTAAACTAATAATGGTCTTTTCCATTACTTCTGTCAATGTGAAAGTTGGACAATGAATAAGGATAATAGAAGATGATTCAATGCCTTTAAAATGCAGTGTTGGAGAAGTATACTGATTATCCAATAGACTGTCAAAAGAACAGAAAGTCCGTCTTGCAGGAAGTACAAACAGGATGCTAGTTAGAATCATGGATCTCTTAGAAGCTCCATGTCACTTTGGGCATACTGTCAGAAGCATCCATCCAGTCCTTGGAAAAGGACATTAGCCTGAAAGTGTGGAAGGTCAAAGAAAGAGAGGAAGACCTCCATCAAGATGGACCGACAGTATTGTAACAATAGACTCAAGGGTATCAGGAACTCTGATGATGGTGCAGGATTTGGGAGCTACAGATCCATCAAATCAACTGCAACATATAGAGACCCTACACACAAGAACTCTGATCCTGTCCTGTCCTGAGCCAATTTCACTGTCTCCCATCACCTACTCCCATTACCCCAGTTACTGTCTCAAACTATTAAAAGCTAGTATTTATTCAGAATGCACTCTGTCAGCCCATTTGTATAACAATCATGTAAGATAAGTATATTTTTATTTTCCTGTGTTACATTGGCAGTCTTTCATAACAGTCTATCCACACTGTGGCAGTTTTCTTATTAATCTGGAAGACCTTTCCACAGAGTTGTCAACAGTTTTCTTCAAAACCTTCAGAATCAAGTGATCAATTGTCCAATATTTATCATTGTAAAAGTGAGAGAAATTTGTTTTATTTAATTTAGAAACTTACATTTACTTGCTTAAAAAGAAATAATTTTTGTTGTAGTTGTTATTGTTATGCACTGTCCAGTCAGAACCAACCAATACCTGGCCCTACAAAGTTTTCAGAAGCAGTTATTCCCAAGGGAGAATATTAGCTATCATTACCCAGTGGACCGGCTGGTAAATTCAAAAGTGTGCCATATGAAAGGAATATATCGTTATTGCTTCACAAAGTTCCAAAAGCTAATCATTTTAGGCATATCATCATTGATAGAACAGAATCATAGGAATTATATTTATCTTCTACAGGCATTTCAACTTTAATTCCCAGAGATTTTAGGAATAAGCAAAGTTCATATTTTGTTTAATTCTCTTTAATTCTGTCTGACATTCTATTATATTGGTTTGTTGCAATTTAGGCAATAATTCCTTTACTTAAGGATTTTACATTCTTTTGTTCCATTAAACATAACTCTAAAATAGGTATTACTGTGCTTATCTATTTTACAGAAATGCTGGTTCTGAATGATCATTCCTAAAAGTAAAATACCTGTGTCAAGTGATGTATATGCATTTTTAAATCTGATCTTCCTATTAACTAGCTCAAAAGATTGTTTGGATTTTTTTTAAGAACTCTGTAGGCATAGTTTGTAGGGAGTTGTACTGATAGCCCAAAAGCTGTGCTTCTCTGGAAGTTTGAATCAACCAGTAGTTCTGTGGAAGGAAGGTGGTCAGTCTCTCCTCAAATGATTTCTATGCTCAGAAAAACCACTTCAGAGGTAGCAGTGAGTTGGTTCTACCTTGATAGTGATGGGTTTCAGTTTTGAGTGAAATTCTGTTTTAAATTCTTAAAAAAATATTCATTAAGATTACCATTTTCTTAATATACTAAGGTTGAGGAACAGTTTGCAAAATTAATTTACCATTAATAATTCTTCTCATTTTTCAACAATTGTTTTACTGATACTCTAAGATGTTTATACATAAGTTTATAAAACTTTGTTAAAATAATTTATTAATTTGCCTCACTAAAAAAGCAATCAGATGAAAATAACACAAGTTACTAATTAAATATTTTAACATATCTTCTTTAAAAATTGTTTAAAATATCCTTCTTTCATATATTAAGTCCAATTTGCCTATTCATTTCACAAATAAATTGTTTGAAATAAAGGATTTCAGATTATCCCCATAAAAAAATCCCAATGAGCTTTTGATCATACTTTCATTGTATTTTCAGATCAACTTGGGAAAACAAAAAAGTTTTGATAGAATTTATTCCAGCAATACAATGAAATATATTTGTATGTTAGGCAATTCAGAATTATTTTGAGTGGTTTGTATGGTTTGTTTGTTTTTATTTTTTTTACCATAAAACAATTAAAGGTGGGTGATTTAAGTCATATTTACATTACAATGCAATGTTGCTGTAGCCATGTGCCCTAGAGTCAACTATGGCTCATAATGAGCCTAGAACAAGAGCTCTGAACTCTGCTGTATCTTGAACCAATCTTACTGTCTCTGACACATCTGCCCTCATTGTCATAATTACTGTGTCAATCTATCTCACACAGGCTATTCTTCTCCTGTGCTGACCCTCCATCATTCTGTTTGTAATGTTCTTCTCCAAGGATGTTGCCTCTTAGAAGCATGACCAAAGTATATGAGACAGAGCTCCAAAATCTTTTGTCTCTAAGGAGCAGCATGGTTTCATCCTCTCCACAACAACACTGGTTATTATCTTGGCAATTCATGGTATTTTCAATACTCTTCTCCAGCACCACAACTCAAAGCATCAATTCTTCTTCTGTCATCCTTAGTCAGTGTCCAGTTCTCAAATGCACAGTAAATAACTGATAACATCATGGCTTGGATCGGGTGTTCCTTAGTTTCTAGACTGACATCATTACTTCTTTGAACTCTAGAGAGGTCATTGACAACAGATTTTCCCAAAGCAGCGAGTCTTTTGATTTCCTGACTGCTAATGCCAAAAGTGTAGATTGTGGACCTAAGCAAGATGAAAATTTTTAACAATCACAATTTCTTCTCCCCCCTATTATGATGTTGCCAATTGACCTGGTGGTGAGAATCTTTGTTTCTGTGATGTTCTTGAGATGAAAGCTATATTGAAGATTGCAGTCCTTGACCTTCTGCAGCAAATAATTCAACCCTACTCAGTTTCAACAAGTAACCTTGTAGCATCTGCCTAAGGCAGAATGTTGGTAAATCTTCCTCCAATGCTGATACCACGTTCTTCTTCATAGAGACCAACCCCCTGAACAGTCTCTTCCACAAATAGTTTGGAAAGATATGGAGAAAAGTGACATCCATGACACAAGCTTTTCTTAATTTTGAACCACCTACTTCAATTTATATAATGTAAGGTATTACTGCTAACACAAGGACATCTATTATATTAGTACATTTATGTACAAGCATTTCTTGGGCTATATTTTCAGAAACTATAGAGATAATTTTTAGTGTGTATACTATATTAATATAAGTGAAGTACACCAGAAAATGAATTTATATTGACACGATCTAAATTATTTTGTATATTGTTGCCAGGTACCATTGAATCTACTTAGAAACTCTTTTAAATCTATACCCATGTCACCTTAACATAACATATATAAAAAGTCTCAAATTAACCAGAGGAAACAAACCAATAAAGAGTTAGATTTGAGGAGCAGTGAAGGTTGTCATAAATGGGACATGAGATATTTAGGGTCAAAAATAGACTGATAACCAAAATACAAAATGGACAAAAGATTTGGGAAGAATTTTTATAGAGGAAGAGGTTCAAAAGGCAAACAGACACATGTTTTGAATCACTGGCAATAAGAGAGATGCATATAAAAGCATAATGAAGTACCATCTCACTCCAGTAACAGTGGCAAAGTGTAACAGGGCAGCAAATAATAAAATTGGAAAGGATATGGTGAGAAATGAACTCTTATAAATTGTTGGTTGGATTGTAAAATGGTACAACCTTTCTGGAAAGTACTTTGGCACTTCCTCAAAAAGCTGAACATAGAAATTCCATCTGACTCAGCTATTCCACTACTTGGAATATACCCAGAGAAAATGAGAATTGGGGCACAAACAGAGATTTGTGCACTAATGTTCATAGCATCATTATTCACCATCACAAGAACATGGAAAAAGCCCAGATGATCAACTACAAATGAATGGATTGAGAAATTATGGTGCAGTCACACAATGGGATAACTATGCAGCACGCAGAAGCAATAACTTTGTAAATCATTACCTAACTTGCGACGGACTGGACAGTACTATGCTGAGTGAACTAACTCATTTCCACAAGGACAAATATTGCATAAAACCATTATTGTAGAATGAGTATAAGGATCCAAGGGGAGGGGTGGAGAAGTAGAGGGATGAAGATGTGCAGGGGGAGGAGGAGATTAATCATGATGTTGTGCAATTTGATGGGTGGGTGGCTTGAGGGAATTAGAGGCATCTGTTCTGGAAAATAATGTATTTTAATTTTGTAAATAAATTAGCATAATAAAAATAGACAAAAATAAATTTATAATTTATATTATAATGATATCTATTGCTAAAGTTACCTCTATTCATTTTTCATCAAGTGACACTCACTGAATTCTGGCTTTACACATACATGATCATTTACGAATGCTTGGGCAAAGCATTAAATGATCCAGGAAGCATTTAAAAAAGATGGAAGGAGTATACGCAGTCCCTGTACCAGAAGTAATTGACTCAAACAGAAAAATTTCATGAAACAATGTATGATCAAGAGTCTGTGATAATGAAGGAAGAAGTTAAAGCTGCTCTGAAGGAATTGGCAAAACAAGGCCATACCAAATGTCATATTTCAACAGACACTGCCCTGCATGTGCACACCAAGTTGTGTTAAGAAATTGGGAAGACAACCGTTTGGACAACTAACTGGAAGAGATTCATATTTGTTCCCATTACATAGAAAGGTGACCTGACAGAGTGCAGTAATTTTCAAACAATATTATTAATATTGAATGCAAGCAAGATTCTGCCAAAAATTATCCACAAACGACTACAACAGCATATCAACAGAGAACTGCCGGAGGTGCAGGCATGGTTTAAAAGAGGCTGTGGTACTAGTGATATTATAACTAATGTTAGATCGATCTTGGCTGAAAGCAGAAAGTATCTGTGTTTCATTTACTATACAAAAGCATTTGAATGTGTGGACCAAAACAAACTGGCTAACTCTGAGAAGAATGGGGATTTCAGAACACCTGATTGTGCTTATGTGAAACCTATACTTGGACCTAACCTCAGGATGCATTGGCCAGTGCACATCCCGAAGCATTGCCAGAAAAGAGTTTTGGGAGTCGGGAAGGAGAGAGGTGGAGTTTTGCTGATCTCCAGAAGAGCAACGACATCAGACAGGAGACTAAGGTGCACCTGATGCCTTTGAGCTGTGGTGCAGGAGAAGAGTGTTGAATATACCATGGACTGCTAGGAGAACAAACAGGTTTGTTCTGGAGAGGGTGAAGCTGGAAGGCTCTTTGGAGTCAAGGATTCTGAAGCTTTGTCTGACATATTTTGGGCATGTTGCAAGGAGGGATTGGGCCTTGGAGAGGGACATCATGTTTGGCAGAGTGGAGGGGCAGCGAAGGAGAGGAAGACCTTCAATGAGATGGATCGATTCTGTGACTGGAGCGGGGGGAATAAGTGCATTTGAGATGGCTAGGTTGGCACAGGATAGAAGAGTGCTTAGACCTCTTGTGCATAACAACAACAACAACAACATACTTGGACCAGGAGATAGTCATCAGAACAGAGCAAGGGAATACTGCATGGTTCAATACCAGGAAAGATGCACATCATTGATGCATCCTATCCCCATACCTTTTTAATCTTTATGTGGAACAGATCATTTGGGAGGCTGGGCTCTATAAGGAAGATTGTGGCATCAGGATTGGAGGAAGCCTCATCAAGAACCTGCATGATGCAGATGACACAACCTTCCTTGCTTAAACTGAAGAAGACCTGAAGTGCTTGCTGCAGAAGGTCAGGGACAGTAGTCTTCCATACGGATTGAAGTTCAACATCAAGAAAACGAAAAAAAAAAATTCTCACCACTGAGCCAATGGCAGCACCATTATGAGTGGAAAACAGATTGAGGTTATTAATAATTTCAGCTTGCTCAGCTCCACAACCAACACTTTTGGCACCAACAGTAAGAAAATCAAGATGAACTGCACTGGGAAAATCTGCTGTCAGGGATCTCTGCAGAGTACTAAAGAGTAACAATGTCAGTCTAGAGACTAAGGTGGTCTTTTCAGTTACTTGTTATGAATCAGAGAGCTGGACAATGAGTAAGCATGACAGAGAATAATTTATATCTTTGAGTTGTGGCACTGGAGAAGAGTCTTAAACATATCATGGACTGACAGGAAAATAAATAGGTCTTTCTTGGAGAGGGTTAAATCAAGTTTTTCCTTGGAGGTTGAGGTTAGGATTTTGAAGCTCTGTTTCACATACTTTAGAACACATAGGCATGCGTCCTTGGAGAAGGATATCATGCTCAGAAGAGTTGAAGGATAGCACAGAAGAAGAAGACCCCAGATGAGATGGACTGACAGTACCTGGGGTAATATGAGTCGGTGTGTTGGAATCAGTGAGACTTGTTCAAGACAGGTCAGGCTTCAGAGCTGTTGTACATAGGGTTGTTATGAGTTGCAGGCAACTCAGCTGCCCATAACAACAATAGCAACTTGGGATAGGATACATGATACAGACTTTGTCTCATCAAAATGTTTTTTCTTCCTAGATGTTTTAAAAACATGTACCAGTATAGGCTGTGATCCAAGAGTAAATCTGTTTTGTGGGGTTTTTTTTAATGTTCAGAATGAACAGATGTGAAAGGTTTTAATTAAGTCAAAGTTTGCATTGTATAATCTACTTGATACTTCTTCAGACAGCATACAAGGCCCCAAGTCTCTAACCCGCCACCATTCCCAGGAGGACGTTCTTTTCCAAAGACTAAAAACATGCCTAAAGAATATAAGACAAAGTTTTACCATTCTGGCCCAGCAGGAGCAGTCTTCTTGCACTTCCTCCAAGAGACAGCTGTGTGTTCTTTTGGCAGTGAAAGGGATATTCAGCACTCTTTTCTAGCACCACAACTCAAAAGACATCAATTCTTCTTCTGCCATCCTTATTCATTTTTCTCCTTTCAGATGCATAACAAGTAACTGAAAAGACCAGGACTTGGATCAGATGCATCTAAGTTTTTAAACTGATATCCCTCCTTTTTGGTGCTTTGGGAAGGATTTTCACGGCAGATTTTTCTAAGGCAGCATGTCTTGATATTTTGACTGGTGATATTCTGTGTGTTGACTAAAGATTCAAGTAAAATAGAATTGCTGATTACTTCAATCTTTCATCGACCTATCACGATGTTATTTATTGGTCGGTATAGTGATGAAATGTTTGTTTTCTTGATGGTAAGAGACAATCCATATTGAAGACTGTAAAGTTTGGTGTTCTGCAGCAAGTGTTTCAACTCTTCTTCACTTTCAGCAAGAAAAGTTGTATCTTCTGCATAATGCAAGTTGATAAATTTTCCTTCAATTTTGATGTCACTTACTTTTTAAGAAAATCTAACTTCTCAAATGATTTTTCTAAGCATACAGAATAAAAAGGTATGGAGAAAAAAATTACAACCTTTAAGTACATCTTTATTATAATTATCTGTTATAAATATTACACAATAAGTCATGTATTTCACCTTAAGACTCCTGTGTGCTCATTAACTGCCTTTGAGTCTTTTTTTCTATTACAAAGGAGCAAAATTCAGTAATTCCCTACGCATGAGCGATAATACCCTTCCAGAGTAAAATTTTACATACAGTTTATGAATGCTTAAAAACTGACTTCAACTATATTGAATCTCTCAAGATTAATTTTAACTCAGTGCCTCATGTAAATAAGATCAGTAAATAAAAGCAAAAAGCCAAAAGCAACCTTACTTTAAGCTCTAGGAGACTTTCAATAAAATCATGTCCCTCTTTAAGTATATATGTTATAAAATTTTTTTTTTAAAGTGTATATGTTATGGCAGCAAAGAATCAGAACTAGTTTACTTAACATCTAACAAGACTCTCCAAACTTCAGGACTTATTTGAAGACAGTATCTGAAGGACACAACCCCAGGTGAGGTGATGGGCATTAGCACAGTCCTGTGAAAACAAACTGAGCCCTGAGGCATTAACATTCCTAAAGCACTTCATCTAGTAGGCAAAATCCAATCTGAACCCAGCAGGACATAACTATGTGATACCAAAAGAACAAAAGTTTAAACACCTAATTTTATTTTATTTATTTTTAATTTTTTTTTACTTCTAGAATTTCTGAAAGGAATGAGTTCAAGCAGATTGTTTTTAATGTTGATGGAGCTCTACAAAATTTGGAAAATTAGGTGGTTTAATCAAAACAATTACCAAAATCCTTTCTCCTCTAATAGATGAAAGTCTTTTATGCATATTGGAGAAGCTGAGTTTTGCACAACCATTTCTTAATAGATGGAAGACGTAAACTCACAGGAAACCAGTTTCCATTTCATTCTCTCTCCACCAGAGGTACAGATCTGTCTTTAAACACAATTGGACTCAGGATGTAGTCATTGAACTTATCTAGTATTGACTGTGATATCACTTCCCTACTTCATTTTGTATTTTTCTCTACTTGGATCTCTTTATCATATTCAAGGTTATTTAAAGATTTCTTAGCTGTCTTCAATATGAGTGATTAGGATCTTTCTTAGGGAAACACTTGAAAATAATCACATTTTGTAAGTAAAGAAATAAGCCTGGTTTTACTTTTCATTGATCTTCAAAAAGCTGCCAGAAAAATAGTGTAGTTAGAAAAACAATATTCTATGGCATATGGATATTTATATTGTTTCAAAGCAAGGAGAGATGTTTAAAGACTGTGGTATTACTAATTCAAGCCACTGTACTGTCAATTACTTCCTATGTATATGAAAGAAATCTGGGCCAATGAATAAGAGAGACCAAAGAGTATGTACCTTTTAATTGTGTTTGTGAAGAATATTCAAGATAAGATGGACTGCCAAAATAACAAACAAATCTACTTTGACTCTTATATTTTGGCATGTTGTCAGGAAGCAGCAGTCCTCGGAAAATGATATCATGCTTAGAGAAGGAGAGGGTCAGCAAAAGACAGGAAGACTATCAAGAAGATAGATTGATACAATGGCTCCAACAATGAGTTTGCACATGACAGAGATCATAAGGATAGTACGGAACAGGTCAGTGTTTGATCTGTTACTCGCAGATACTCATAGGTGGTAGCTGACTTCATAGTATTCCAACAGCAACAACATAGCATATAAGTGAATGACAGAATTACTATGAAATTGAGAAAGCTTTTTAATATTGGAGCATGGTTCTGTCTCATAGTCTAAGGATACAGATGGGGGGGAAGTTGTTCAAAGGATGTCTTAAATTTTATCATAATCCAAATTTTCAAATAGTTAAAAATAAATTTGTTATATTAAATCTTTTCAGTATCTCAATCCACTTACTTTAGTAAGGACTTAAAGATAGAGTCTTATTATTTAGAATTAATTCTTCTATGAATTGAAGTGTTGTTAAAACTAATCAATACCCTATGGATTGCCATTCTATTTTCTATTTATTTCATTTGGAAGCAGCAGCAGCATAGGGAAAGAAAAATGGACCCTGTGTTTTCATACTTCATAAGGTCTTTCTTCTGAGACATTGTTAGGTAGATTCATACCACAAACCTTCATTAGTCAAACTAATTGCTAGAGATCAGAATAGACTCATACCTGACCTTTCAGGGTATTTCCAATTTGTAAAAGCCATGGAAGGCGACTGACATTCTGGCCTTCCTCAGACCACTCTTCTTTGGTAAAGTGGCCAGTGGAACCAAACCTGAGAGGTGGACCCTGTTGGTAACAAGCACAGCTCCAATGGCCTAGGCAAACCAGAGCTCCCCTAACTTACCATTTAACCATTTTTACCAACTAGAAAAACAGGAGAATAAATAACTTTGTTTCCCTAGAATGCAATTTTTAAGAACTATCACGACATGCAGCAGTAAAAGTCTAAGATTTAGAATCAGAATTACCTAGACCAAATCTTTTCTCAAGGTCTCATTGTTCTAAATATTCAAGAGCTTAACATTTCTATACAGAGTTGCTATTAAAAAAATTACTAAATGCAACTATTATACATCCATCTCCAGGTTATTAAAGATGCATTACCTGTTAAAGAATGTGTAACATTTGGGTGAAAAAGTAACAAAAATAAAAACGCTACAATCTTTTTTCTTTGCTCTAATATAAGGGAACTCTCTTGGCCTAGTGATGAGGAGCTGCACTGGGTGACCTGAACACATGCTGTTTGAATCTACAAGCTGTTCTAAGGTAGAAAGATGGGCAGTGACCTACTGTGCAGTTTATTGCCTCACTAAAGAGGCAGCTATGGATCAGTTTCAACTTTAAAATACAGAACAACAAGGACAGTCTACTATGAGAATAGGCATTCTGTAGAATATTTTCAAGTAACTTAGTATTCATAAGCTAGATTTTTTAAAAGACAATAAAAGGCCGTATGTTTTATCTCGAAAATGGGCAAGAAGGGATATATTCATATA
>NW_006399947.1:4646902-4651076 GCF_000299155.1 Elephantulus edwardii
CCTTTGGTGACTTTTAGTGGCTCATATGATCTTTCTAACCAAAAGGCCCTCTCCAGTGGTTGGAGTCCACCTGATACTCCCAGGAAGGAAGAAAGATGGTCATTCTCCTCCAAAGAGATCTACAATCTTGGCAGTCCAATGAGTGTGCAGCTTATGTATGAGTCAGTTGCAACTTGGCAGCAATGAACTGAATTATCTAATACGTAAATACATTTACTTGTTATGCATCAGAAAGCTAAACAATTACTAAGGATGATAGAAGGATGCCTTTGAGCTGTGGTGCTGGAAAAGAATATTGAATATACCGAGAGACAGGGCCTTGGAGAGGGACATCATGCTTGATAGGGTGGAGGGACAGCGCAGGAGGGGAAGAGCCTCTATGAGGTGGATTGTTTCAGTGACTGGGGTAATCGGGATGGGTGTGTCAGAGGCAATGCGATTGGCACAGGATAGAGCAGGGTTTAAGGCTGTTGTACATAGGGTCGCTATGAGTCACAAACAACTTGACGGCACATAACAACAACTGTGGACTGCAGGTTTATCTGGAGAGGGTAAAACCAGGCTGCTCTTTGGAGGCAAGGATTCTGAAGCTTCGTCTGACACACTATGGGCATGTTGCAAGGAGGGATCGATTCTTGGAGAAGGACATCATGCTTGCGAAGGTAGAGGGACAGTAAGACCCTGGATGAGATTGATTGACTCCGTGACTGGGGTAATGGGGGTGACTGTGTTGAAGACGATAAGATTGGCACAAGATAGAGCAGGGTTCAAAGCTGTTGTACACAGAGTTGCTATGAGTCGCAAGGGACCCAATGACATTTAACAATAAGAACAAACAATTATTTGGCAATGAGAAGTAAGCTTTGACTCACAGTGACAATATGTACAACAGAATGAAATCATGCCATATCCTGTGTCATCCCCACAATTTCTACTGCGCTGAAGCCCACTTTTGCAGGCACTGTGTTGAGCCATCTCCCTGAAGATTCTCTTTCTTTACTGACTCTCCGCTTTTCCAGGAATGATGTCCTTTTGCCAACATTACCGAAGTACATGAGCTGAAGTCTTACCGTTCTAGATTCTAAGGAACACTCTAATTGTACTTATTCTAAAAAAGATATGTTTGTTGTTTTGGCTGTACAATGCATATCCAACATTCTTGATCCTCACCACAACTCAAAAGCATCAACTGTCCAACTTTCACATGCATTTGAAGCAATTAAAAACACCACAGCTTGATTCAGGTGCATCGTAACTGACACCCTTGCTCTTTATATATACATTTTGCTTCACTTTTTGCATAATCATATATATGTTTAATATGATAAATTGGGAAAAGAATAAACTGTTAATAACTTCATCTTATTTATATTAACAATCAACACACTGGTACGAGCAGTCAGGAGATCAGGAGATGTACTGCACTGGGAATGTCTGCAGTGAGGGACTTTTCCAAGTGTCAAGGAAGAATGATGTCAGTTTAAAGACTAAGGTGTGCCTGATTCAGGCCATGGTCTTTTCAATTACTTGCTATTTGACAGGTGGACAATGAATAATGACAGAAGAATTGATGTCTTTGGTTGGGGTGTTGAAGAAGAGCACTGAATATGCCATAGACTGTCCAAAAAGTCAAACAGATATGTATGTATTGGAGAAAATACAAGAACAGACAGATATGTTTTGGAGGCAATGATGACACCTGATCGTACTAATGCGAAACCTATACTTGGACTAAGAGGCAGTCGTCAGAACAGAGCAAGGAAACACTGCATGGTTCAAAATCGGGAAAGGTGTATGCCAGGGATGTGCCCTATCTCCATATCTTTTCAACCTGCATGCAGAACAGATTATCCGAGAGGCTGAACTCTATGAGGAGAAGTGTGGCATCAGGATTGGTGGAAGATCTATTAACAATCTGCATTATGCAGATGACACAACCCTGCTTTCTGAAACTAAGGAAGACCTGAAACACTTGCTGCAAAGAGTCAAAGACTGCAGACTTTGGTACGGATTGAGGGTCAATATCAAGAAGACAAAGATTCTCACCAATGAACCAACTGGCAGCATCAGGATGGATGGTGAAGAGACTAAGGTAGTTAACAACTTTAGTCTGCTTGGCTCCACAGTCAACATTCTTGGCACCAGCAGCCAGGAAATTAAAAGGCATATTGCGATGAGAAAGTCTGCTGTTAGGGACTTCTCCTAAGTACTGACGAGCAATAGTGTCAAACAGGAGACTAAGGTGCATCTTTTACAGGCCATGGTCTTTGCAATCAGTTGTTATGCATCAGAGAGTTGGACAATGACTAGGGAGGATAGAAGGAGAGCCTTTGAGCTGTGGTGCTGGAGAAGAGTATTGAGTGCACCATGGACTGCTAAGAAAACAAAGAGGTTCATCCTGGAGAGGGTTAAACCAGGCTACTCCTTGGAGGCAAGGATTCTGGGGCTTTGTCTGACATACTGTAAGGAGGGACAGGTCCTTGGAGAGGGACATCATGCTTGGGAGGGTGGAGGGAGAGCTCAGGCAGTTCGGAAGACCCTCTATGAGGCGGATTGATTCAGTGACTGGGGTAATCGGAATGGGTGTGTCGGAGGCAGTGTGATTGGCACAGGATAGAGCAGGGTTTAGGTCTATTGTATATAGGGTCGCTATGAGTCGCAAGCGATTTGACAGCACATAACAACAACAACAACAATGACCTCAATGACCAAATTATATTCTCTTAAAGGCAAAGAGTACATACAGAGCTACAAATATATGACTGATTATATAACAAAAGTAATATGCCCTTCTTTAAAAAAATCATAATCGTTTCATCTTGAAGGAAAGTAAGTGCTTTAAGTTGTATTCAAAGCATGAGAAAATAATTTTCCTTTAGCAAAGCAGACTTAATTACCTTTCAACCACAGATCTTTATAACAGGCAGTTGTGATTTTCCATTACACACTTTAAGATGCAGTAGTAGCCTTTTAAAGATTTTGTTTTGAAAATGTTAAATATACTCTTTCCTTTCTGACAGTTTAAAAAAGTAGAGACCTAATTGCGCTTTTATTTTCTTAATTATTAATGGCACAATTTTCGAAACATCAAACTTTAGGTGTTTCAGCCATAGCTACCAATAGATTTATTCAATATTTTGCTAGTTCATTTTCCAAGGTAATCTAGTGAAGCAGATATCTGATTACATATTTTTAGACCAGACAGAAAATAAATACATGATATGTTGTTGTCAAGTGAAGTCTGTCAGAGATCACCTAAGCGTCATAGTAGCCCTGTTAACAATTGGTCAGAACTTTTACTCTATCCTGCACTATTCACACCATCTCTGACACACATAGCCCCATTATTACAGTCGTTAACTCAAATCCATATTGTTGTGTGATTGCATCTCTAACACTGACCTTCCACTTTTCCAAGGAAGTCTTTTTCGAACTACTTGCCTCAACTCACAACATGCCCAAAATATGTGAGATAAAGCTTCACCGTCCTTGCCTTTAAGGAGCATCCTAGCTGCACTTTCTCCAGAACAGACTACTTTGATCATTTTGCAATCAATGGAATATTCAGTACTCTTCATCTTAATCTTTAAACTCGCATTCTTTCTCTTAGTTATTTTTAATTTTTGAATTCTTATAAATATACACAATTTATAAGATGTTTACATTAGGAAAAACTAGATGAAGGGCTTTGGGGGGACTCTCTGTACTATATTTGCAACTCCTCTGTAGAAAATGAAAACTCAGGAGCAAAACTCTGGTGGCTTTTTGTTAAGGATTTGCACTGGCAACCCAAAGGCATGGTTATAATCTACCAGCTGCTCTCAGGGATAAAGACAGGCCATTTACTGCCTCTGAATATTTGCAGGAAGGTCAGCTACAAGGTGTGTCCAACTCAACAATACCTAACAACAACAGTAAGTAAATAAGACAAGCTATTAAGGAAATGAGTAGACAAACCACAAGCCAGAATAAAGCTATGTTGTTATGTTATGTTGTAAAGAGTTGAGTCAGAGCCAACTCATGGTAGACCCTACAGCAGATTTTCAAAGGAAGTGAATAACACTTCCTGGGAAGTGGATGGGAAGAGGATGCCCATCTTTCTCCCATGGAACAGTTGGTATATTCGAACAATGTGCCTTCGGGATTGCAACGCAGCTTCTACCACTAGGCCATA
>NW_006399947.1:4651195-4669947 GCF_000299155.1 Elephantulus edwardii
GAGGAAGACTTACATAGATACTTCACCAAAGAAAGTACACAAACTGGCCAATGAGTGCCTTTAAAAAAAAATTTACTAAAAATCATTAGTCATCAGGTGAAATGCAAATTAAAATCACAATGAGATATGACTACACCCCCAACAGAATGGCTAAATATAAAAAGAACACCACCAACTGTTGGCAAAAAATATAGAACATCCCAAATTTTCATTCTCTGCTGGTGGGAGTATAAAATGAACAACCACTTGGCAAATAGTTGGGCAGTTTCTTAAAAAATTAAGCTTACATCTCTCGTCAAGCCCAGGAATGGCACTTTCAGGTATTTATTGAAGAGAAATTAAAACAATGTAAAAATATGAACAGAAATATGTAAGCGTAATTGTATTACCAAGTGTCTTCTCTGTTACAGACACCATGATACAAGTTTTCTACAAAAAAAACAAAAACAAAAAAAACCCAACAAACCCTTATTAAGCCCCCAATAAAAAACTCCACAGACTATATATGTGCTAGACATCAATTCATTTATCAGAAAAAAATTTCTTATTTTCTTATATGAGTTATATTGTGCAAAAGAATACTCTAGTCACAGAAATACACTAAACTAGATGTCAAGTACCGTTATTATAGTTTGCAATTTTGATAAGTAGAAAAGTTATAAAAACATTTATAAGGATAATAATGCAATTTCCATTATACAAAGCTTTGAGGAATAGAGTCTAAGATTTGGATACATATTCTCCAATACAAACAATTTCTCTGACAATAAACTGAGAGTCCTTCAGGATTATATCATAAAGCCAACAAGAATAATATACTCCTTTCTCTCAAGATGCCACTTCTCTCACCATTTTATCTGTGTAGCAAGTAGACAGATACAAAGCAATCTTACATGCTTTTACTATTAGGTGCCAACGAGTTGACTACAATGCCTAGAAACAACAGTTCTAAACTCTACCCTACTCTGTATCAATCACATCACCTTCATCATGCTCAAGCTCATTACTGCATTCACTATGTCAATCCATGTACACGAGGATTCCCTTCTCTTTCACTGACTCACTGCTTTTTCCAGCATGAAGACTTTTTAAGGACTAGCTCTTCCTAGTTGTTGTTGTTGTTATGTGTCTTCAAGTCGCCTGTGACTCATAGCGATCCTATGTACAACAGCCCTAAAACCTGCTCTATCCCTTGCCAATCCTATATAGTCTCTGACACACCTATCCCTATTACCCCAATGACTGAATCAATCCATCTAATCGAGGGTCTTCCTCTCCTGCTCTGTCTCTTTACTTTCCCAAGCATGATGTACCTCTCCAAGGACTGATCCCACCTTGAAACAAGTCCAAAGTATGTCAGACGAAGCTTCAGAATCCTTGCCTCCAAGGGGAAACCTGGCTTCACCCTCTCCGGGACGAACTTGTTTGTTCTCATAGAAGTCCATGGTATATTCAATTCTCTTCTCCAGCACCACAGCTCAAAGGTATCAACTCTTCTTCTAGCATCACTAGTTGTTGTCCAGCTCTCTGATGCATAGCAAGTAATTGCAAAGACCATGGCCTGTATCGGGCACACCTTAGTCTCCAGACTGACATTGCTGCTCTTCAGTACTTTGGAGAGATCTCTGACAGCACACTTTCCCTCTAAGAAACACTTTGAATTCATGTCTTCCATGAAAATATACATTGCTGTAGTGTGCTGTTGAGTCACCTGTAATTCCCAGTAATCCTCTATACAATAGCTCTGAAGCCTGCCCTGTCCTGAGTCAGTCTCACTGACTCTGACTACCCTCACTGGCCTAGTCACTGCATCAATCCATCTTATCTGGCATCTTTCTCTCTTGCGTTGTCCCTCTACCCTTCTGAACATGATGTCTTTCTCCAAGGATCAGTTCCTCCTGGCCACATGCCCAAAGTATAAGTTTCAATATCTTAGCCTCCAAGGAAAAACTTGGTTTCGCTCTCTCAAAGATAGACCTATTTGTTTTCTTGGCAGTCCATGGTATGTACAAGACTGTTATCAGCATAACAACTCAAAGGCATTGAATCTTCTTCTGTCAACCATAGTTATTAACCACCTCTCGGATGCATAGAAAATAATTGTGAAGACCGTGGACTGGATCAGGTGTCCCTTAGTCTCTAGACTGATAATGTTGCTTCTAAGTACTCTGGAAAGGTCCCTGGCAGCAGCTTTACCTAACGCAATTCGTCTTTTGATTTCCTGATTGCTGGTGAGGGAGCATTGATTGTGGAGCCGAGCAAGCTGTAACTGTTAACAACCTCAATTCTGTCTCCCTCCATCATGGTGCTATCCATTGGCCCAGTGGTGAGAATCATTGTTTTCTTGATGTCGAGCTTCATTCTATATTGAAAACTACAGTCCTTGACCTTCTGCAGCAAGTGCTTCAGGTCCTCCTCTGATTCAGCAAGCAAGGTTTTGTCATCTGCCTAATGTAAGTTGTTGATGAGTCTTTCTCCAATTCTAATGTCACATTCCTCCTCATAAAGTCCAACCTATGTGATCTGTTCTTCACATAGATTTAAAAATTATGAATACAGGAAGCATCCCTGATGCACTCCCTGATTTTGAACCATGCAGCGTTTCTTTGTTTTGTTCTATGGACTGCTTTCTGGTCCAAGTCTGGGTTTCTCTTAAGTACAGACACGTGTTCTGGAATTCCCATTCTCCTCAAGGTTAACCATAATTTGTTGTGATAAACACAGTCAAATGTCTTTTCATAGTCAATGAAATATAGATAGATATCCCACTGATACTCTTTGCTTTCTTTCAAAATTCATGTTACATTGGCAATAATGTCTCTAGTTCAACGACAGCTTCTAAACTCAGCTTGTATTTCTGGTAGTTCTCTGTTAATGTACTGTTCCAGTTATTTCTGTATAACCATCAGCAGAATTTTGCTTGTGTGTGATATGAGTAATATTGTATGATAACTTCCACACTCTGTTAGGTCACCTTTTTTGGGAATGGATGTATTTATGAATCTCTTCCAGTCAGGAATCTCTTCCAGACTACTTGGCACAACCTGGTGAGCACATCCAGGGTAGCATCTGTTTGTTTAAATATGTCAATTTCCATTCCATCATTTCCTGGGGTTTTATTTTTTGCCATAACCATCAGAACGGCCTGAACATCCACCTTAATCAGCATTGCCTCTTTATCATATGCTGTTTCTTGAAGTTCTTCTGTCATCCACTTCTTTTTGGTACAACTACTCTGTAATCTCCTTCCATCTTCTTTTAATGTTTCCTGGATCATTCACTATTCTTCCTATAGCATCCTTAAGTATTGCAACTCAAGACTTGAATTTGTTCTTTACTTCCTTAAGCATATCAAATTTATGCAACAACAACCAGAGGCAAAGAGAAGAAAATAAATAATTTCTACCAATTATTGCAGTCAGAAATCAATCGAACATGCAACCAAGATGTATTAATAATAATGGATGACTGTAATGCAAAAGTTGGGAACAAGGAAGAAGGATTAGCAGTCAAAAACACAGACTTCGTCACGAAAATCAAACTAGGGATAGAATGACAGAATGCTGCACAATGAATGATTTACTCATAGCAAATACCTTTTATAAAAAACACACATGGATTTCACCTGATGGTATGGACAGGAATCAGATCAATTACATCTGTGAATGGAATCGATGGAGAAGTTCAATATTAATAGTGAAAACTAGGCCAGGTGCTGATTGTGGAACAGACCATCAACTATTCATGCAACTTCAAATTAATGCTAAAGAAGGTCAAATCAACTCCACAGAAATAAAAATTTGACCTTGAATCTGACCCACCCGGATTTAAAAACCAACTCAGTAACAACAGATCTGAGGCCTTGAACACTAATGAATGAAGACCAGATGAGCTATGGGAGGATATCAAGAGTACCACCCACGAAGAATGCAAAAGGTCATTAGAAAGACAGAAGTAAAGACCAAACTGGATGTCTGAATATTGCATTAGAGTGTCAAAAAGCCAAAGCAAAAGGGAGAAATCAAGAAGTTAAGGAGCTGAATAGAAGATGTCAAAGGGCAGCACTGGAGACAAAGCACAGTATTATAATGAAGTGTGCAAAGAACTAGAGTTCAAAAATCAAATAAGCAGGACTCACTCAGCATTTCTTAAGTTGAAAATATACAGAAGTGTCTTTACATTTAAAAATTATAATATATAAAGCAAACTTTCCAGATTTCAAGTGAGAAAAAAAAAAACCACAAACCCTACATCTGTGGTTTCCATGAGGAATAGACAGTTTAAGCACAAAGCTGAATTAAAATTAACTAAAAAAAAATTTTGAACACTCCGTATCTTGCCCTGACACTGCTTCAGGAATGATTCAACAGAATTATCCTCCATATCTGTTTTTAATCAGATTGACACATCACCTTAATGATCTAAGGAGCATGAAATCTTCTGCTACCATTAAAAAATAAAAAATGTAGACTGGTAAACTAACATTGTGCAAAAAAAGTACAATTAATTTTTCTAAACAACCTATGTTATTCTAAGCTATACTCTTTTTTTTTTTTTGAAACACTTTGTGGCTTATCTTTAAGGCAGTAATACTTAATTACATGAACAAAATATATATAAAGAAATAAGGCAACACTTCATAAGTATGGTACTGCATCTTTCTTTTGCCACTCACTTTAAAATGAAACCGTTTCAAAATAAAAGACACAAAGTAAGGCATGGGCAACTCACTCTTGCATTAAAGTACTCTGCAAAACAAATCATATACAGAACATGTATTATTTCCAATTATTCTAAAATGTTGCAAGACAAAATATTTCTCCTATAATGTCTCTATCATGCCTCATCATTTTGCAAGTTATCCAGAAATACACATTGATGAATAGGTCCTTGAGTACCATATTCAGTTTTATTACTGTGTAAATTTGGCACATACCACTTCTTTGCCTGAAAACCTCTTAACTCATTTCCTACATGAAGAAAAACAGCTTAGACATCAAAATCTTTCCAAAGAATTATGACACTGAGAGATAATCATTCCCCTAATGAAATAAATATATTTGTACCACAAATTATACAAATCACTTTATACTTATCTAGGTCAAATAAGTCACCAACAGTATTGCATTGCATCATTTGTTTACATATCTCTCTATTTGACTTTAAATATTTTCTAGCTTAAATGTTCTGTACATTTCTCAAGCACATCTTCTTATAATCTTCTTCCAACATTTGGGCAAGGTTTAATTCATTTATACATAAGATTGCTGAGTCTGAGCCTACTTGACAGCACCTAAGTAGAAACAAGGAGATGGTGTGCAAGTACAATAAATAAGAAATATCAGAGAGGAACGATGCATTTGAATTTTGCTGTTGGAATAGAATATCTAATATATCATGTACTGCCAGAGAAACAAAAATGAATTGTCTTGCAAGAAGTACATTCAGAATACTTCCTAGAATAATGGATGGTGCAACTCTATCCCATATTCTTTGCAATGTTTTCAGTAAAACCCTGTCCCAGCAAAAGGATATTATGCTTAATATAGAGTCAGTGAAAAGAAGAGTAAGCCCTTCCATAAACCAGACTGGCAGAAAGGCTGCAATAATGGGCTCAAGAAAGCAAGGACCATGAGGATGCCACAGAACCAGGCATTGTTCATTCTGTTAGAATGAGTTGGAACTATCTCAATGGCCTATGACAACATAGTATGCAAAAGAGTTTTTACTGTTTTGTTGTTGTTGTTGTTGTTGTTGTTGTTATGTGCCGATGAGTCACTTGTGACTCATAGTGACCCTATGTACAACAGCCCTAAACCCTGCTCTGTCCTGTGCCAATCTCACTGTCTCCTACACAACAATCCCTATTAACCCGGGCACTGAATCAATCCACCTCATAGAGTGTCTTCCCCTCCTACGTTGTCCCTCCACCCTTCAAAGCATGATGTTCCTCTCCAAGGACTGGTCGCTCCTTGCAACATGTCCGAAGTATGTCAGATGAAGCCTCAGAATCCTTGACTCCAAGGAGCAGCTGGTTTAACCCTCTCCAGGATGAACCTGTTTTCTTAGCAGTCCATGGTACATTCAATACTCTTCTCCAGAACCATAGCTCAAAGGCATCAACTCTTCTTCTATCCTCCCTAGTCATTGTCCAACTCTGATGCATAACAACTGACTGCAAAGACCATGGCCTGTAAAAGATGCACCTTAGTCTCCTGAGTGACACGACTGCTCTTCAGTACTTTGGAGAGGTCCCTAACAGCAGACTTTCCCATCTCAATGCATCTTTTAATTTCCTAGCTGCTAGTGCCAAGAGTGTTGACTGTGGAGCCAAGCAAACTAAAGCTGTGAACAATCTCAATCTCTTCACCATCCATCCTGATGCTGCCAATTGGTCCAGTGGTGAGAAACTTTGTCTTCTTGACATTGAGCCTCAATTCTTATTGGAGGCTGCAGTCCTTGACCCTCTGCAGCAAGCGCTTCAGGTCCTCCTCAGTTTCAGTGAGCAGGGCTGTGTCATCTGCATAATGCAGATTGTTGATGAACCTTCCACCAATTCGGATGTTACCCTTCTCCTCATAGAGCCCAGCCTCCCAGATAATCTGTCCTGCTTATACGTTGAAAAGGTATGAAGATAGGACACATCCCCGACATACAGCCTTCCGAATTTTGAACCATGCAGTGTTTCCTTGCTCTGTCCTGATGACTGCCTCCTGGTCCAGGTATAGGTTTCATATTAGGACAATCAAGTGTTCTGGAATTTCCATTCTTCTTAGAGTCATCCATAGTTTGTTATGTCCACACAGTCAAATGCCTTTGCATAATTAATGAAACACAGATAGACATTCCTCTGGTATTCCCTGCTTTCAGTTTAGATTCATCTAACATTAGCTACAACATTCCTAAGTACCATGACCTCTTCTAAAACCAGCCTGGACTTCTGGCAATTATATGGTGACATGTTGTTCCAGTCGTTTTTGGATAATCTTCAGCAGAATCTTGTCTGGCTGTGAAATCAATGATATTGTTCTATAATTTCCACACTCTCTTGGGTCACCCTTCTTTGGAATGAGAACAAATACAGATCTCTTCTAGTCAGTTGGCCAAGTGGTTGCTTTCCAGGTACAAATTTTTAGTCTCACAGTTATTAACCAGAAGGCTGTTGACTTGAATCCACCTAGACATATCTCAGAAAAAAGACCAGGATATTTACTTTTATGAAGGCAAAGATATGTAAGCCCTATTAAGTTTTATCCTGCACTCAATGGGTCTACATGAGTTGACATGGATTTGATGACAGCTGGATTTTTTATTTGGTTTATGGGAGGTAAATTAACCAACAAAAATAAGCACTAATTATACTTTTCCTGAATGAAAAGAAAGACTTCCTCCATATCTAAATATCACTATCTTTGAATAGACTACTGTCATCATGTTCATTCTCCTGGACATTGACCTAAAGGTCAATGCCTCTAATTTGCAGTCCCTAACAATGACTATTGTCATGACTATGATCTCTGCAATCTACCAGACTACTACCATCCCTCTAAGCCTTAGATTTGACTGCACCGTCTCAGAAAATTCTTCTTTAATATAAATAAAGAGTAAGTTTCTCCCATTTAATCTTTTAACATGCTTCACACATAGTGTACGCAATTCCACTGCTTGTCTGTCAGTTTGGCTCACTGTGGTGACTTGATTTGTTTTTATGATGCAGGAAGCTGTGGCACCAGTATTTCACACACTAGCAGGGTCAGTCATGGTAGAACAGTTTCAGTGGCGTTTCCAAACTAAGACAAAAGAGCCAGATTGGCCAATCACTCTTGAAGTTACAGGCACTCCAAAATTCCATAACACTGGAGCATTACTGGATATGGTTCCAGAAGCTGAACACTCAGGTAAGAGGGCACTCAAAATACAACTAGGAAAGAATTGTTCTAAGTAGATTCTACCTTAATTGCAAGGATGGATGGAGTAAAGCTTTCGTCCAACTAAGGGCCTTCATTTGCTGGTGTGGCAAGGCTCATAATGAGAAGAAACAGTTACAAATATCCATTAACAACTAGAACATGGGATTTATGAAATATTAATCTGGGGAAAAAGATACTGAAAAAAAAAGTTGAAATGGAATAAACAATTGACATTCTAAGCATTAGTAAGCTGAGATGAATTGTTACAGGCCATTCTTAACAAAAAAATATTACACAATCTATTATACCAGAGCTGGCAAATTTAAGAGGAATTGTGTCACATCTATTGTCAGAAAGAATATTTCAAGATATATCCTAAGATACAATGCCATTGTATTATGTATGACCCCTATGTACAGTAGCTCTAAACTCTGCCTTCTCCAGAGCCAATCTCACTGACCCTGATACATCTAGCCCCATTACCCTAGTTACTTTGTCAATCCATCTCATCCAGAGTCTTCGTCTACTTCCTTTCTCCCCTTCCTTCACCTTTCTAATCATATCTTTCTCCAAATGCTAGTTCCTCCTGTCCACGTGTCTTTTAATTTCCTGACTGCTAGTGCCAAGACTGTTGATTGTGAAGCTGGGCAAGCTGAACTTGTTAACAACTTCAGTCTATATCTATCACAGGTGATACCATTTGGTCCAATGGTTAGAATCGCTGTCTTATTGATGCTAAGTTTCAATCCATGTTGAAGGCTACAGTACTTGACCTTCCATAACAAATGTTTCAAGTCCTCCTCAGTTTCTGCAAGCAAGGTTGCATCATCTCCGTAATGTAGATTGTTGAGTCTTCCTCTGATCCTGATGCCACATTCCTCCTCATAAAGTATAGCCTCCCAAATGATCTGTTCTGCATAGAGATTGAAAAGATATGGTGACATCCACTATGTTGACAAATTTCCCTTCACAGGTGACAACATGATAAGCCCCCCACCCACCAGCTCCCGTGAAGGGGCAGGACCCTGCAGAGAGAGACCAGCCCACCTCCCTTGGACAGAGGAATACCCACTGCCTTCCCTCTGCCTCCCATCCACCATTTTGGCCCTTTCCCTTCACAGGTAAGAAACATCACAACTGTGCAAACTCCTGTCAAGTCATCACCTGTGACTAGTACAAGATTGAAGTCAAGGACCTGCTACTAAAATGTCTCATAGAGTAGAGAAATAAGGTACTTTGTCATTGAGCACTGTTGGATAGCTACATCATGTGGGATTTCTTAAAATCAAGTTGAAGAGGTCAGGTAGAGCCATGGTTTCTGGAGGGCAACAGTCATCCTGCTTCAGGAAGACAAGAGGAGAGCACCAATATACTAGTCCTTCACTAAACATTACTATAACCTGTGACATTATCTACTTACAATAACCTAACATCTACTAAGAAAAGACTCACATGATGTCAAGAAAATAACAGTCTGCTTCAGTTACCAAAAAAATCCATTTCTCCTTAAAAAGCAGATCAAATAAATACTCCAAGTAGAGGAAAACAAGAAGAAATATGCAGATGTGCAAATATCTAAACAGCTGCAAAAGAAGATACAAACAATGGAAGAAACAATGGAAGCCATCAATAGAGCAAATACCACAGAGGTAGTGATGCACAAGAAATAGAGTGAAGAAGAACAACTTGATAGATACAGAAGGAAATGTAAAAGTTGGAAGAAAGGATAGATAATATGTTGAGGAAACTAATTCAGTCCCACATGACAAATATTATATAGTATCATTACTATAAAATTATTATGAGGATCCAAGGGGGTGTGTAGATGCAGAGGGATGAGGATGTGTGGCAGAGGGGAGGGGGCAGAGGGATTAATCATGGAGGTACAATCTGATGGTTGGGGAAGGTCTAATATGAAAAAGTATTCAAATTTTGTAAGTAAACTAGTTTATAAAAAAGATAGTATAGATAAAGAGGTACAAGAACTTAAAAGATCATCACAAGACAGAGAGGGTACAGCCAACACAGTACTAGAAATAACAGAAAAGTATAAAAACGCAACCCAGAATATTAAGACCAAAATGGCAGAAGTATCCAAGACACTGGTGAGACAAATGGTGATCTGGAAGACAAGAGCCTCATCGGAAACGTACAAGAAGAAAAATCAAAGATGAGACATGAATAAAACATTAGAATCATGTGGGATGACATCAAAAGGAACAACATAAGGATTAGTGTGGTGTTCCAGAAAGTGAAAGTGACAGGGAAGTCACCATGAAAACTGTAAAATAAATACTAAAATAAAATGTCCCAGGTATTCTGAAGAAAGGGAAAATCCACATTGAAGAAGCATAGGGAACACCAAATCCACTAGACCTAAAACAAATAAGATCAAGACATATCATAGTCAAGTTCTCCAAATTAAAAGATAAGGATAGAATACAAAAGAATCACAGGGAAAGAAGAAGTCACCTACAAAGGAGAAACAATTAGATTAAACTCGAACTTCTCAGTGGAAACTATGAAAGCCAGAAGACAATGAGGAAGCATACATAGGGAGTTTAAAGAAAACAACTGTCAGCCAAGGATCCTATACTCAGCAAAGTTCTTGGTCAAGTATGAAAGAGAAATTAGATCTTTTGAAGAAAAGAAGAAAGTTCAGGATTGTGTGAGAACAAGACCAAACCCACAAGAAATTTCAAGTGCAGTGCTTCACACAGAGGCCCCAAAGGAAAGTGGATGGACCAGAGTAACCAGAAACAACAGAAAAAGAAAAGTAGCAAAATGGCAAAAGTAAAACCTGGCCTGAAAATAATCACCTTCAATGTTAATGGACTAAATGTGCCAATCAGAATGGATTTAAAAAAATAATGCCCATCAATATGTTGCCTACAAGAGACACGTCTAAAAAATGAAGAGAAACACTCTAACTCAAAGGGTGGGGGTAAAAAATAAACCAAGCAAATGGTAATCTCAAAAAAGCAAAAGTGGCAATACTAATCTCTGATAAAATGTACTTCAGAATGAAAACCACCATAAAAGATAAGGAAGGACATTACATACTGAGTAAAGGCACAACAGATCAAGAAGAAATAACCTTGGCCAACATTTATGCACCAAATGTTAAACCTGTAAAATGCAAAAAAGCAGCAGTTAACAGAATTGAAGATAGAACTAGATAACACCACAATGGTGGTAGGAGACTTCAACACACCAATATTACCAAAGGATAGGTCAACTCAAGACAAACTTAGCAAAGATCTATACTCCACAATCAGCCAACTCAGACTTGTGTAAATGTTTGTGAATAAATATGCAGAGTACTGCACCCAACTAAAAATCAATTAACTTTCTTCTCAAGTGCACATGGTACATTCTCCAGAATTGCTCACATATTAGGACAAAAAGCAAGCCTCAAAAAATAAAAAAAAAAACAATAAAATAATTCTCAGACCAGAATGCCATAAAACTAGAAATTAACAATAGGCAGGTAAAGCTTACAAAACCATCCATGTGGAAGTTTAAAAACTTCTGCTAGAAAATGATCGGATTATAAGATAGATAAATAAATAATGACATTAAAACATTCTTTGAAACAAATGAAAATCAAAATACAACATTCCAAAACCTCTGGGATGTAGCTTAGGTAGTCCTTAGGGGCAGTTCATAGTAATAGGTACATACATAAAAAGGACAAAAGAAATAAATCATCTAACTCAACACCTTCATCAACTAGAAAAATAACAACAATATAATTCTACAGCCTCTAGAAGAAAGGAAATTACAAAGACAAGAGCAGAAATCAATGAGATAGGGAACAGAAAAACAACTGAAACCATCAATCAGACCAGGAGCTGTTTTTTTTTAAAAAGGTCAATAAAATTGACAAACCAATGACAAACTTAATAAAAGAAAAAAATAAAAAATAAAATGCATGGATAACTTGATTAAGAAATGACAGAGGTGACATCACAACAGAACTAGACGAAATGAAATCAATAATATCAGAATACTATGAAAAGCTATACTTATTTAATTAGAAAACCTACAGGAAATGGACAAATTCTTTCAAACTCATGCCCTGCCTAGAATGTCAAGGACAGACGTAGAGCATTTGAACAGAAGAAGAAATTGAACAGGTCATAAAAAGACTTCCCCATAAGAAAAGTTCTGGACCAGAGGGCTTCAGAGCTGTATTATACTAAACATTCAGAGAAGCTGTTGCTGTCGTTGTTGCTGCTTTTAAGTATCTCTGAGTCATAGATAACTCATAACAACTCTATGAACGAAAGACCTGAACACTTGTATAACTTTCATCCTTTCTCCAAGTTCACAGAGTTTCTGGAGACAAGCTATTTCAGAAGTGGATGCCATTCCTGCTCCCAAGATTGTTTTAATCAGGAAGCTTCACCAGACACTGTACACAGTGGGTAACCGCTGTCACATTTGACACACCAGTGTCACAGTATTTAGCATCATAGCAACCACAAGTTATGTCTGTACAGCAAATCTACAGACCAGTGCTATACCACTTAGAAGGATGTTTGACCAAAAACAATTAAAAACAGGCCTGAGTGCCACAGATTAAAACCACCCACCTTTGACTTGGTAGCATAACCTTCTATCCACTAGGCCAGCAAAGCTCTCTCTATGTTGTTGTTGATGATGTTAAGTGCCTTTGATTAATAGACAACTCATAGCGACCCTATGAATGAAAGACCTGAACATTTATATAACTTTCTTCATTTCTCCAAGTTCACAGAGTTTCCAGAGCCAAGTTATTTTGGAAGTGGATGCCACTCCTGCTTCCAAGCTACTTAAAATTCTACTTAAAGTATTTCAAACAACAGAAAAAGAAGGAGCACTCCCAGAGACATTCTGTGAAGTAAGCATAATCCAAATACCAAAACCAAGCAAAGATGTTATCCAGAAAGAAAACTAGAGACCGATATCTCTTATGAATATTGATGCAAAAATCCTAGCCAATAGAATGCAAAAGCACATAAAGAAATATAATTTGTTGAAATATATGCAGTCAATTTAGTGACAGATACATCTAAACATCCAGAAAACAAAAATCCTCATAACAGGACCAATAGAAAACATCTTGATAGATAGAAAAATTATTGCAATTTTTAATAAATTCATTTTTCTTGGATCCATAATCAGCAAGCATTGTAGTAGCAATCAAAAATCAAAACATATGTTTTATTGGACAACTATGCTATCAACAACATTTCTAAGTACTAAAGGGAAAAGCTGTCGATTTAAAAATTAAAGTACCAATGAGGGAGTTTTTCTTTTGCTTTTCAGGGAGAGGAGAAAAGGAGGGTGTTTTGAGGTGGGGTGGGCGGGGAGAAGGGTGCAACAATGAATGAATGGAATAAATAAATTAAAGTATTTTAAAAAATAAATTAAAGTTTCGTGACTTAAGCTCTGGCATTTCCACTTGTTTCTTTTGCATCTGGAAGTTGGCCAATAAATAAGGAAGATGGACAAACTGATCCTATTGAATTATAGGAAAAGTGAAGATTATGTAATATAAAAAGAACTGCCAGAAGAACAAACAAGCCTACCTTAGAAGAAATGTAAACAGAGTGCTACTTAAAGGTAAGAACGGGGGAAATTCATCTCACATATTTCAGACATATTGTCAAGAGAGACAAATACTTGGAAAAGGATATCATGCTGGTAAAAGCAGAGGTCAGCCAAGGACAGAAAAACATTCAGTGAGATAGAACGAAACAGTGATGCAACAGTTAGCTTTAGTATGCTGGGAATTTTAAAGATGGCAAAGGATATGGCAAGGTTTTGATCTGATTTTATAGCGTTATTCTGAGTCTTACTCAAGCTGACAGCATGTAATACAGTTTCCACTATGTACTTAAGAACAAAAGTTAGGATATTCTATGTGTAATCTATCAAAAAGTTAACAGATACAAACAGTCTGGTACTTAATCTTTAGATAAAATGAGAGAGAGAGGGAGAGGGAGCAGGAGCGGGAGAGGGAGCGGGAGAGGGAGCGGGAGAGGGAGCAGGAGAGGTAATAGATGTACATATGTTGCATTTATGTGCCAACAAATCAGAACCAATTCATTCATGATCATCCATAGGGTTTTCAGAGGTTGTACACTGCGAAGGAGATTGCCAATCTTTCTCCTATGGAGTCAGGAGACTGCCAGTCATTCTCTTCTAAAGCAGCTGTTGAATTCAGCTGTTGGGCAGCTCAATTCTTACGAGTATGCCACCAGAACCACTTAAAAGGCAATAAAAATGAGGAAGACCCTCAATGAGACAGATTGGTATGTGTAAATAAGTATGTGTGTATAACTACAATAAAGAAACAAGCAAATAACCTGAGGAGGTATAAAAATACTTTTCATCAAAATCTGGATATTTTCACATTTTCTATTTTTTTGACCCCTAAAATTTTATTGCTATTTGAAAGAGGTTCAGAACCCTTTATCTTTATTACAATACAACAGTCAAGAAGATAGTGGTATTAGTTAGGATAAAAATGTTACCAACAATATTTTCACTGATGAAAAAAAAAACAAAACCAATATTAAACATACCACAATTATTTCACAGTAAAGGAGTTTCCTACAATAATTGAGAAAATAGCAAACCCACTTATGTACTAAACACATCATTATATGTACATAACTCCTGGATAGATCTAGTTTAATAGATTATCAATATTATGGAGTTATCAGTAATAACTGAATAGATGAAGAGGTTAAAATAATATATAGAAAAAAAACTTGAGATTTGCTTTTTTTATATAGTACAGAATAATTTTCCATTTAAAAGTTTGTCTTTGAACAATCATTTCCAGAATATAGGACATACAGCCTTTTGTAGGAGGGGGATAATGCCATATGTAATGCTAAACATTCACAATCCTCCCTATCCTCTTAACATTTTATATAAAGTTCTTCTTTAACAAAATTTTTATATTATACTGGTTTACTTACAAAGTTCATATCCACTGTTTTTCACACCAGATCTTTCCCCTTTCCTTTACCCACACCTCCTTCCACTAATCAAATTGTGTGACTCTATGATTAAGCCCCTTCCCCCATCCTCACCCTTCTTGGATCCTCCTACATTTTCTATAATAAAAGTCTTACATAGTATTTGTCCTTATGGGACTGAGTTAATTCACTTAGCATAATGCTTTCCAGTCACTCCAAGTGAGGTAGTAATTTACAAAACCATTGCTCCTGAGAGGTGCATAGTATTCCATTGTGTGAATGTGCCATCATTTGTCAATCCATTCCATATGGTTGGACGATTGGGCTGTTTCCATGTCCTTGCTATGGTAAATAATGGTGCTGTGAACATTGGTGTACAAATCTCCGTTTGTGCCTCAGTTCTCATTTTCTCAGGGTAGATTCCAAGCAGTGGGATAGCTGAGTCATATGGAATTTCTATGTTCAGCTTTTTTAAATACACTCTTAGTAATTAGCTACTGATTCTAAAACAAATGCAACTTGCTCATAACTCAAATTGAAAAGAAAATTAATAGACTCAAATATGCATTCAACAGATATAAAATTATATGTGAAGATAAGCAATATATCTAATAACTACTTTTTAATAATTACTTTAGTAACTACATTGCTTATTTTCAGAAATTGATGATTAATATCATCAAACCAAATAAGTTAACATTCATACAGTATTTTAAAACAATATATTTAGTTTTAGATAAATAATTTTTCCTGTGAGCTACTGTAATATAGTCCTCATAGGATCCAATTAAAATTTACCATAAGCAGAGAAAAACTGCAATTACAATAATACACACATTGGAAATGCTATTTATGATGAAGCTATAGATGAGCTATAATACTACTAAATTTGACTCCTAATTATTTTGTTGCATTTTCAAAGTCAGAAATTTTTGGCCACATTATATTTGAAATGAGAAAGAAAATGTTTATTCACATAGTTGCACTTTTCCTTTGCCAAAAATATTAGCCAAGTGTGATTTCATTCCAAAACTTCTTGACTTCTTTCCAGAGCATCATGATTGCAGCTCCAGAGCACATGGGGATATGCTCAGCACCTGACACTAATGCTTGAGAAGCTGCAAATGCATATGCTAAAAATCTAAATAGAGTGCAGGACACTTTCCCCTTAACTCTCCCCAAGGGCACCTCTCTTCCATCATGGCTTCACACTCTAGTTGAGCACATCTTCTTTAGAAGGGTGGGCTCTTGTTCCAGAGCAACACCTCTTCCACCCTTAAACTGATTTCTCACACATACACCTGCTTATGTTCTGCACTGGAAAATGGGTAATTTTATTATTTGAATGTTGGCTAAATTAATGTTTATCACATCCAGTAGAATAAGCAGCATTAGAAAAGAGATCAGGTCTATCACATTCATCTTTTCTTCTCCTAGATACAAAGTACAAAGGAGAGTGTCTGGCCTACAATAAACTATCAACAAGTATTTGTTGAATAATCAAGAATAAGTATAAGAAGCTATATTCCCTTGACTTTCTCTCTAATGTATATATTTTTAGAGAAGTAGATGTAGCTATGCAATATTGTTAAGAGGCTGATTTAAATAATCCTTTGTTATTGTTTTTAAGTGTCATGGAGTTAACTCTGAAACATCCTTCCCTTACATACAAGAGATTCAAACTTCACCCAATCCTGAACCATCATTCCAATCTCTTCTGTTCTTAAAATCATTGTTGCAATTACTGTATCAATTTATCTCTTTAAGATTCTTTTCTTATCATTCTTGGAATAAAAATGGTGTGCACTACATAAAACATACAGTAACGTTTGGTCTTTTACACATCTCTAAAGTACTCTGAGGTCTTTCAGAGATCTCATTCAAGATTAACGTTAAACAGAACAGAATAAGAGGTGCTAGCAAAGTGAAATGGGGGAGGAGAGGGGAGTACCAGGAGGAAATTATGTAATAATGAATGAATACTTAAAAAAAATTGAACTGGAGGGTCAACAGGAAAATGTGCAACAATGAACGAATGAAAATGCAACTTTTTTGTAAACTTTAGTTAAAAATCACAATAATAAAAAAGGGGGAGGAGAAAAATTAGTATCCAAACAAAAGTCCACAATAAAGTCATCTTAAATATTAGCTTGAATGATGAATCAAACATGTTGCCTTCATTTGTGAATTTAGGAATTTTTTTACTTCTGCCAAACTGATTCTGATGCAAGAAAATTGCTCCACAGTGTTTTCAAGGGAAAGGATAGACAGTCCTTTCTAGGAGGAATTTTTGAAAGCATTTGAAGAGTCAATTTAATGGCTAATAGTTGGGTTTATCCATTTATGCTATCTAGGGATTCTAGGATATGCTTATTTTTTGTAATTTTGGCTACCTCATTTTAGATATGTATTCTTTTAGGAATGGTTACTAGCTTTAAAATGATAACGCTTATGCAAGACCTTAGCAAAGCAAATGTACACTTAAGTGTACTGAAAAAAAACCATTGGTTCTTATCATTGGCTTAGTTCTGTGGAGTTGTGTTGCCAACTCAAAGGCACATGGTTCCAGTCCACCTGGATTTATTTGCTCTGAAAACCTACAGAGTCAGATGAGTCACTTCAGACTTCATAATTAAATTTTATATATATATATATATATTACCATATGCAATAGTGGGAAGAGGATGGAAAATCTCTTCCCTTCGATTTTCTGCCTCTGAAAACCTGCTGAAGAGTCAGCTATGGGTCAGTGCTGACTCAGTGTAACAGAACAATATATGTAATATACTATATCAAGTGAGACAATTTTATTTAAACTGCTATTGAGGCTATTTGATGCAGGGTAAATTACAGAGGCATGGACAATAATGATGTAACTCATCATTTCTTTTCTCATTAAAAACAAACCTTTGATGATCATTTATATAATAACATCAACAGATTTTATTAGAATGCAGTTAAACAGCAGGATAAAAAAATCTAAAGTCAAATACTTGTTCCTATAATATTCATATGTCATTAAAAAATATCTCCTTCTATCCAATAGACAACTTGGAAAACAATACTTTTTAATTTTTTTAACTAGTATTTTATTGCATTCAAGGGCAACTGTATGTAACTTATTGTTACTTTTACTCTTAGAGATATTTTAATCTGGTCTTTTAATGAGTTTTTTAATCAGCAAAGTGTAAAGACAAAGCTTAATATATCCTGACACATTTAACACATTTCATTAAATCTACACAGGATTTAAGTTCCTTCAAACCTCACTTTTGACAGTACTCTATCTATTTGTTCTAGTTATTTTTTCATGATCTTCAGCAGTATTTTACTTGAAAGTGACACTAATGATATTGTTCAATAGTTTCCAAATTCTGTTGGATCACCTTTCTTGGGAATGCATCCGATTCAAGTCATGGTCTTTCTGATCATTTGCTATGCATCTGAGAGCTGGACATGATAAGAATGACAGAAAAATTGATGCCATTGAACTGTAATGTTGACGAAGAGCACTGAACATCCCATGGACATCCAAAAGAACAAACAAATACATCGTCTACAGGGTGAAGTTAGAGTGCTCTTTGGAGGCAAGAATGATGAGACTTCACCTCACATATTTTGAGGATGTTGCTAGGAGGGGCTATTCTTTGGAGAGGAACATGATATTTGGAAAGATAGAGGGTCAGCAAAGGAGAGGAAGACCCTCAACAAAGTAGATTTACATGATGACTGCCTCAAATGGGCTCTAGAGTGTCAGGAAATGTAAAGATAGCGCAGAATAGGATACGGTTCAGTTCTGTTGTTCATAAGGTTGATATGGGTCGCACTTGATTTGAAGGCACCTAACAATAACAACAACAAACAT
>NW_006399947.1:4670822-4678383 GCF_000299155.1 Elephantulus edwardii
CACACTTCTCCTCATAGAGCCCCGCCTCTCAGATAATCTACTCTGCATACAGGTTGAAAATGTATGGAAATAGGACACATCCCTGGCTCACACCCTTACCAATTTTGAAATACAGGTAGAAGAGCAAGCAAATTAATTTCCCCCATCCTACCACTAATAAAACTAATTTAGAAATCCCTAATATGTGCCAGGAAGCTCTGGCAGCTTATTGGCAAGGAATAGTGCTTCCAACACAAAAGTAGATGGTTCAAATATGCCAGCTATTCAGCAGAGGGATGATGGGCAATCTCATTCCAGGAAATGTACTGCCTTCGAAAAGCCACTGGAGGGTCAAGTATGGGTTGGTTCTGACTTGACAGTACATAGCCATAATGTGTGCCAGGAATACTACAGGTTAATTTCCAATATAAAGAAATTGGCAAAGAACAGATGTCAGAGAATAGAAAGGGAATAACTTACTTGGCATTTTTCAAGTTAAAAGAGCTGGAAAACAAATTAAAATCTTGTGTTCCAATACTGAGAGATGCATTTGGCAAAATCTTGAATGATCCAGTAAGCATCAAAAGAAGATTAAAGGAATACATAGATTCACTGTACTAGAATGACTTTGCTGACACTGAAAAATTTCAGCAAGTTCCATATGATCAAGAGTCAATGGCAATTATGGATGAAATTAAAGCTGCATTGAAAGCATTGGCAAAAGATACAGCCCCAGGTATTGATGGAACACCAACTGACATGTGAGAAGGATTGATACATAACAGGAGCAATGGGGGTTGATGTGCCAGAATTAGTGAGACTGGCTCAGGACAGGGAAGGGTTCAGAGCTCCTGTACATAGGGTCACTATATATCACAGGTGACTCAACAACACATAACAACAATAACATACTATAACAGGTTTGAAAGCAGGAGTGGCATCCACTTCCTAAATAACATGCCTCCGGAAACTCTATCAACTTTAATAAATGATGATAGTTATAGAAAGGCTTCAGGCCTTTTCTTCATAGAGTTGCTATGAGTCGTGTTCAACTCGAAGGCAGTCAACAACAATAACAGTAACAATGAGAAATAATGTCAAGTGTCTGAGTTTCTGACTATTTTTTTCACAAAACAATATTCTTCCATTGATATAGGGCTTTCCCACTACATAAATGTACAGAGATCCTAGGAAACATTTCTTAAGCATAGGGTTGTAAAGAGAATAAGCAATTAGAATAATTTACAAAGGACAAAACTTTGAGTCTTTGCAGATCAAAAATTACTAATTAAATCATATTACACAATCCAGAAAACCCTAAAATGACACAAGCATGTAGTACATGCAGACACAGTAAAAAACTGTGGTGATGATCATATGCCGAGATGCAGGGTATACTTCTCAAGAACAGAGCTTGGAAAGGTCACTCTTGCTGCTGATCTCTACTAAACAAACTGCCGAATGCATGTTTCAATTTTCGCCTCTTTGTAAAAGTGACATTTTCTGACTTACATCATTACATCAGTGCAGATACTAATATAGAAATGTAATTACTAATATAGGTCTTCTGCAAAAGTGAAGTGAGGTAAAGCAAGTTTTCAACACCTGAGGGACACATGTATTTGAAAGAGTAGTTGCCAAATAATTCTGATGATCTGTTCACTTAACACTTAACAGATGATTACATTACAAGGATTATAAAGTAGAGCTTTTAAGTTAAGGTTTTACTACAATTGTTCTCAGAAAGAAGAACAGATATTGAACCCCAAAGCAAACGCATTGCCATTTTGTTGATTCCAATTTGATAGTGATCATGCATCAGATGTCTGAGGTTGAGTGTCTACAAAAGAGAGACATTCTCTTGCAGAAGAGCTGCAGGTTTTGATCCGTTGAGCTTTTTGTTAGCATGACAATACATCACACACATTGCATAATACTGTGCCTTAGGGTTTCTAAAGCTATAAATGTCTGACAAAAACACCAGGGAGAGGGTAGTAAATTTAAGCTACTAATAAGTTGCTATGAAGGAATCGGCAAAGAACAAGGCTCCAGGAGTTGACAGCATACCCAGTGATTTATTTGAACAAACAGATACTGCCCTGGATGTGCTCAATAAGTTGTGCCAGGAAATCTGCAGGACAGCCAGTTAGCCAACTGACTGGAAGAGATGGATATTTGTTCCCATTCCAAAGAAAGGTGACCGAACAGAGTGTGGAAATTATACAATATCATTGATATCACATGCAAGCAAGATTCTGCTGAAAATTATCCAAAAATGTTTGGAACAATATATCAACAGAGAACTTCCAGATGTGCAGGCTGGATTTAGAAGAGGTCTTGGTACTAGCAATATTATAGCTAATATAAGATGGATCTTGGCAGAAAGCAGAGAATACCAGAGGAATGTCTATCTGTGCTTCATTGACTATGCAAAGGCTTTTGACTGTGTAGATCATAACAAACTATGGTTGACTCTGAGAAGAATGGGAATCCCAGAACATTTGATTGTGCTAATGTGAAACCTATACTTGGACCAAGAGGCAGTCGTCAGAAGAGAGCAGGGAGACAGTGGATGGTTCTAAATCAAGGAAGGGGTCCATCAGGGATGTATTTTGTCTCCATACCTTTGCAATCTGTATGCACAACAGATTATCCAAGGTGCTGGGCTATACGAGAAGGAATGTTGCATCAGGATTGGTGAAAGAGTCATCAACAATCTCCGTTAATGCAGATGACACAACCCTGCTCACTGAAATTGAGGAGGACCTGAAGCGCTTGCTGCAGAAGGTCAAGGACTGCAGGCTTCAATATGGATTGAAGCTCAATATCAATAAAACAAAGATTTTCACCACTGGGCCAATTGGCAGCATCAGTATGGATGGTGAAGAGATTGAGATGGTTAACAGTTTTAGTTTACTTGGTTCCACAGTCAACACTCTTGGTAACAGAAGCCAGGAAACCAGGAGATGAATTGCATTTGAAATGTCACCTGTGAGGAACCTCTCAAGAGTACTGAAGAGCAACGACGTCAGGTTGGAGACTAAGGTGCTCCTGATCCAGGCTATAGTCTTTGCAATTACGTGCTATGCACCAGAGAGTTGGATAGTGAATAGGGTTGATAGAAAGAGAATTAATGCCTTTGAGTTGTGGTGCTGGAGAAGAGTATTGAACATACCATGGCCTGCTAGGAGAACAAACAGGTTTGTCCTGGAAAGGGTGAAGCCAGAATGTTACCTGGAGTCAAGGATTCTAAAGCTTCGTCTGACATACTTTGGGCATGTTGCAAGGAGGGACTGGTCCTTGGAGAGGGACATCATGTTTGGGAGAGTGGAGGGATGGCACAGGAGAGGAAGACCCTTGATGAGATGGATCGATTCTGTGAGTGGAGTGGTGGACATGAATGTGTTTGAGACAGTGAGGTTGCGACAGGATAGAACAGCGCTAAGGGCTCATGTACATAGGGTCGCTCGATGGCACATAAGAACAACAACATAATAAGTTTATTAGGAGTTGAAGGCTTAACCTAGTAAGTCACCAATGTTCTTGAATAGATTTTATAATACAGTAGAAGTATCCACTAACATGCAGGATAGTTCATTCAGATAGCTGGACTCTATGAAGAAGAATGTGGCATCAAGAGTGGAGGAAGACTCAACAACAACCTGCACATGCAGATGACAAAACCTAGCTCAACGAAACTGAGGACTTTGAAGCATTTGCTGCAGAAGGTCCAGGACTAGAGTCTTAAATATGGAATGCATTTCAACATCAGGAAAACAAAGATTTTCACTGTCATTTCAAATTGGTGACATCAAAAGAGATGGAGAAAAGATTGAAGTTGTTAACAATTTCATCTTGCTCAGATCCAGTCAACACTCTTGCCACCAGTAATCAGGAAATCAAAAGACGAGTTGATTCAGGAAAGTCTACTATTAGGGACCTCTCTAGAGTGCTAAAGAGCAATTTTGTCAGTTTAAACTGTACGTTATCCAGGCCATAGTCTTCTTAATTGCTTGCTATGCATCTGAGAGTTGCACAGTGAGTGACTAAGGATGACAGAAGAATTATTGATGCCTTTGAGTTGTGGTGGTGGAGAAGAGTACTGAACATACCACGGACTACCAAGAGAACCAACACATCTGTCATCGAGAGGGTGAAATCAGGTTGTTCCACAGAGACAGGATTTTGAAACTCCATTTCACATACTTTCTGCCTATTTCCAGGCCTATATGTTCCTTTATCCAGTCCTTGGGGAACAACATCATACTTAGAAAGGTAGAGGGTCAGCGCAGGAGAGGAGGATTCTGGAGGAGATGGATTGACACAAGGACTGTGACAATGGGGTCAGGCATATCAGAAAAGATAAACCAAGCTCAGGCTCAGGTAAGGTTCATAGATACTTGTTCTTCAAAAGATCGCTATGAGTCATAGTGGACTCAAAGGCACATAATAACAGCAACAACATACAAGTTCTGGAAAACAGAATGCCAGCTCTAACCACAGCTGATTTCAGCCAACTCCAGCAAGACAATATACCTTGGGAGGTATTTAAACTCAAAAAATTCTAAAGAATAAGCAAAGTGCTTATTTGACAAGACAACTGCAAAAATATTCAGTTGGAATCTAACATAGTTATTGAAAAACACAACTACTGTTTGTCAGCTCTTTTTCTGGCCTAATAAACAGCATTGTCTGCTTTTTTTTTCCTTGTTATTTCGAAATACAACTTCAGTAGAAAGTTTAACACCTTAAAAATGAAAATCAATTACTATACATTTTTATAGACGCAAAAGAATTTCTGAAAGAATTAACTGAGTTGTTTCATCTTCCCCTCAGAAAGAGAATTATAACCCTAATGAAGTGACTTAATCAAGATCACACACTAATGAGTGGGTGAGCCAAAGTTAGAATTTAGTACCTCAGTATCCTAAAATAGTGTTATGATCACTGTCTAGCAAATGAATTCTTTGACTATTCAATCATCATTTGCTCTTCGGCTTGCCAGTAACCTTAATTTAATATCAATACTGTATAAACTGAGGTCAGTATTTGGAAGTACTATAGCATACAAAATTAATCATATATGTTGTGGTTGCTCTCAAGACAGCTCCCTCTCATAACAACAATTTGTACAACAGAATGAAATCTAGCTCAATCTTAAACCATTCTTGAAATCTCCACTATGCTTTAAGCCCACTGTTTCAACCACTGTGTCACTTTATCTCATTGAGTAGCTTCCTCTTTTTCTATGTCTCTTCACTCTTCCAAGCAAGATCTTGTTCTTCAGAGACGAGCCCCTCTGTATAACATGTCCAAAGTATTCGAGAAGATATCTCATCATCCCTGTTTCTGTAAACAAATTGAGCTGCACTTGCTCCTTTACAGAATTGTTTATTCTTTTGGCACTCCACGGTTATGTTCAATATTTCTTTGCAACACAACAATTCAATGACATCAGTTCTTCCTGATTTCCCATATCAGTTCACATGCATATCATTTATTTTATAACATCAAGCTTGGGCCAGGTGCACTTTAGCCTTTAAAATAGCATACTTGCTCTTCAGCACTTGAAAGTGGCTTTGTCAGCATGTTTTATCATTGGAAAGTGTTCTTTGATTTTTCAACTGTTCTTTCCATTGTTGTTGACTGCAGATAGAAGTAAAAAGAAATCACTAACAATGTCAGTATTTTCTCAATTTCTATATTTTCTCCATTTATCTTGTTTATTGGTTCAGTTGTGGGGATTTTTGTTTCAGTTTTACGCGTGGTGCAACTGGAAATGATTCATAGTTGATCCTCCAGGAGGTTTCTAAGGCAGTTAAGTGATATGATAGTAGACAATCCATCCTTTTTTCATGGAACAAATGGTAGATTGAACCATCAGAGAAATGCAGCCTTTAGGTCAGGAATGCAACTCCATGAACTACACTGTATAGGATTAGTGAAAAAAGGAGAAGCTTTATCATCTTTGCCTCAAGGAGCTCTCTAGCTGCACCTTCTCCAAGACACATCTGTTTGCTCTTTTGGCAGTCTATGAGCTATTCAGTTCTCTTCAACAACACAATTCAAAGGCATCCATTCTTCATCTGTCATCCTTAATCACTGTCCAACTTTCAGCAGCATACCGAGTAATTCAACTTTAGTATTTCAGTGCTAAGGAGACTCCATTTTCTATTTCGCATAACTTATTTACTTTCGTAAATAAATAAATACAGTTAAATAAATAAATAAAGTTCACTATGAAACCATACTTTTAAAACAATTCTTAATTTGAACTATATCTCATTTAAAACAACAACAACAACAAAAAACCACTAAAAGTCCACAAAATCTATGCTACATCTTCCATCTCTAGTTTTATACAGAATATGTTACACTTGATATGTACTTAGCACTCTAAATCAAGTCAGAAACATTTTTTTCTTCTGGTGGTGTGTTGTTACTGTTGTTATTATTGAGACCCTTCAAATTGGAACCAACTCAGAGCTGATCCTCCAGCTGGTTTTCAGAGGCTGTAAATCACACGGGAGGAGATTTTCCATCTTTCTCCCATGGACCAGCTGCTGGTAGAAAAGGCATAGACAATATAAAAGTAAATGTGTAAGGATATGTTCCAATAAAGCCATGTTTATTAAAACAAGCACCTAACCAAATTTAGCTCACTCCTGCTCTAAATATCTGTATTTTTAGACAAAGCTAACTGATTTGAGCTAAGTATGCTCATCAAAATCATATCGCATGAAGACCCAATTTAAAGAGTAAAGCATACTAAAGAAACTGTTTGAAGATATTTTCATAATTTTCTTTCAAAAAAGAAAATATATGTATGAGTCCATACAAATCAAATGTCAGTTAGTAAATATTGTATTTTTTTAAGTATTGCACTTCTGTATTTACAGTGAAAATACACAGACCAACTTCAAAAAACTGAGTATCCCTTATTGCAACCATCACATATTTGAATTTATTTAAAATACACATAGCAATAATTTGATACAGAAATGTCTATCCAAAAGACATATCACATATGTCCAGTAAACATATTCAGAAAGAATAAAATTACACATTTGTGATAATTTATCTGTTTTCAGCAATTGGGTGCTTACTATCCTCTCTGAGAATGTAGTCCCTTCAAACTGAGGCATGTGGCATTGTAATTTCAAATTATGTCTCATTCTATTAATTCATCTAACTTACTTTTACCATTATTAAATAAATCAATGTGGAAATGATACCTTTTTGTTGCTTAAACAAAAAATTACTTTCTGTGTAATTATATGTGCACACATACGTAATACTCAAATATTGTTTCTGTGGAGAATACTGGAATAATTTATAAATTTTGGCTTTTGCTCAAGGACACATTTGATTTAACTAGGCAAAAAAAATAATAATAATTCAATGGGAGAAGTTTCCAAACTCCATGAAACATATAAAGTATGCTGTTTTTGTACTTTTGTAATATGTTGTTGTTGTTGTTATGTGCCTTCGAGTCGCCTGCGACTCATAGTGACCCTATGTACAATAGCCCTAAACTCCGCTCTGTCCTGTGCCAATCCCACTGTCTCTGACACTCCCATCC
>NW_006399947.1:4680041-4687476 GCF_000299155.1 Elephantulus edwardii
AACTTTTACAATCGGAGATTGATCGAATATGCAATCAAGATGCATTGATAATAATGGGTGACTGGAATGCATAAGTCGGGAACAAAGAAGAAGATTCAGTAGTTGGAAAACATGGACTCAGTGACAGAAATGGAGCTGGAGAGAGAGTGATCGAATTTTGCACAATCAATGACTTATTCATAGCAAATACATTTTTAAGAGACTTAAACGCAGGTTATATACCTGGATTTCACCTGATGGTATACACAGGAATCAGATTGATTACATATGTGGAAAGAACCGCTGGAGAAGCTCAATACCAGCTGTGAAAACTAGGCCAGGAGCTGATTGTGGAACAGATTTTGTAATATATCCTGTGATATTTCCTAGAAATCTCAAACTTCATGCACAAATGAACCATACTTAGATAAAGGGATCCACATTATAAATCATATTTTTCAGCAAAGCAGATTGATAAGGCAATCTACATAAAATAATTGAAACAGTTATTCAATTAGGCTTACATGATGTGAGACTTCTACGCTACTTAACCTTTTGTGCATCCAATCTCTGTATATAAGATATGATTGAATTTAGCATCTAATGCAGTCAAGCCTTTTGAGAAACTGATAATGGCTTTATTTATATACACTGTGCCACTACTGTATGATTCCCCTCTGTCTGGTTTTATCTGTCTCAGGATTAACTGTTTGTAATTAGCTCAACTATTTGCAATTACATCATCAATGCTTACATAAAGGACAACAGTGTTCAGAAGCACGAATTGTCATATTACTCACTGCCCCTGGGTGAAAGTCAACTCACAGCTTACCTTCCAGTGGGTGCTGGAAGCAGAGGGATGAGGATGTGCAGAAGGAGAGGGGGATTATTCATGGAGTTGTACAATTTGATGGGTAGGGAAGTAAGGGAAATTGAAAGGATTTGTTCTGCAAAACAATGTATTTGAAGTTTGCAAATAAACTAGTATAATTTAAAAAAAAAAGGATAGGAATAGACTTTCTCCTGAGCAGCTACTTGATAGACTCAAATCAGCTACCTATCTATATGTTAGCAATACAACTCCATAACTGATTACACCACCAGAGTTCAGAAAGTTATTAGATTTACTTTATTAAAAAATTATTTTCCTAAAGTTTAAAAAAGAATGCAGAGTAAATAATAGGATAGACTAAATGAGAGTTTTTGTTTCAAATCTAAATTTTATTCAAGAAGGTAAAAGTAGGAGGAAATTTTAAGACTATCTTTTTTTACTAATTCATATTTGATGGGACTATGTGAGAAATCCTATGTAGAATGTTGAAATTCAAATAAAGCAATAATTTTATAAATACATTAATAAGGCACATCCACAAAAGTGTGTAGTGTTTTCAAATGTACTTCAAGTATTTATTGACTCCCAAAGCGCGTCTAGTATACACTGAAATGAAAATAATACTATGAGCTGTAAAGTTAAAAGACATCCCTTGTAAAATGTGTATATCACATTTGTTCATTTGGTTAAAAATTTAAAAATAACTCTTAAACATAAAATACCGATTCACAAAAGCTATTAGAAAATGAAGCAAAGTACTAAGAATAAACTGAAGAAGAATTATGTAAGGCCCTTGGGATATATTTAACAAGAAAAGTGTAAGCTCTGCACAAAGAAATAATAAAATTTTACTGAAGGACATAAAAAGAGATTTATAAAAGCATATATATATATATCTATCTAATGGTCTTTAATAAGAAAAGCAAATACTATTGAAAAGTATATTTTCTCCCATATTTTTTAAATATGAAATTATAATTAAGCTATTTATAACATTTTTTAAATTGCTTAAATTGTTATAACTGTTTAGGAGCAAAACTGTATTATTATTTTGAACAAATATGATTATGTATAAATATAACGAGAGAAGATCCATCTTGATATTTAAGGCCAGTATATATTTAGAATAATTTAAAAACCACTGGATGCATTATTTTTTTTCATAATAGAGAGAGCACAGATACAAAGAAAATAGTAAAGTAACAATATTAATGATGCAAATAGTAGGGTGAAAATATAGATATGAGGTTTTCTACTTAATAAAGACAAAATTTGAAATCACTGGAGAGATGTCTGGTGGCGTAATGTTCTTTGCGTTAGCTTCTAACGTAAAGGTCAGAAGTTCAAATCCATCAGCTAGTCATAAGAGAAGGGACAGTCTCCTTCCATAAACTCTTAAAGCCGCAAACATTTGATGAAGTGTCACAATGAGTAGGAATCAAGTCAATGTCAGTGGAATTTTTTGAGAAATGTCAGATTATTTAGTTAAATATTACTGTTGTTGTTGTTGTTAAATGCCACTTAGTCACAGGCGACTCATAGCCACCCCAGGAAGGAGAGTCCTCAACGCAAGTTAAATATTACTGAGACAAATTTACCCACTTACTCTACCTATCTATGTATCTTTGCATCTATTTATGTATCTAAATATCTATGAATCTATCATCTATCTACTTCAGAAAAAACTCAGGAATAAAGTTTAAAGTAGTCAATTTTTACATTAAAATATGGTCAAATATTAAAATAATATTAAAATACCTAAATAAAAATTAAATTTATTATTTAAAATATTTTAAAAGTACATGTTTTTAAAATACTGTTATGGAAAAGACATTTTGAAGTCTAGAAATGAAGTCCTAAATCATAAAACGAAAGATTAGCATATTTTAATAGAAAAGGAAATCTCTAAAATCTCAGAAGTCTTCATTTGTAAGAAGTTTCAATTAGGGAGTATAATAATAATAGAAGCAAATATAATAATAATAGAAGCAAAAAAATAAAAAAATCCGTAAATGATATGATGACAATTCAAAGAGAAGAAATATAAATGGCCAACAAATACTAAGATATTTTAAATAGTTCTTTCAATAACAGATTTTTAAAATTAAAGAAATAATCAATTTCACTTATCATATCAGCAAAATAAAAAATAATTCTATACTGAGAAAAAGACCCTGAATCAGTCTGCATGTGTACAAATGACACACTTATACATTGTTGATGTCAGCAGCATTTTAGAAGAAACACAGCTCTTTTATAAATATTTTATATCTACATGCACCACTGCTGAACCAATTTTAAGTCACATTGACCTTATCAGAGAGTATAACTGTTCCATAGGATTTACACAGCTGTAAATCCTTACAGAAGCCGATAGCTGCTTTTTTCTTCCGCAGAAAGCCTGGTGAATTTGAACTTCTTACATTTCAATAACAGTCTAATACTTAACCCATTGTGACATCAAGGTTCACGAGTATTAATAAGTATTAACATCTAAAATGTTTTCAATCTCACTCCCAGGAACTTACCACTGAAAACTAATACTATAAGTGCATCAAATATAAGTATATGTGAGAGCTTAATTTGTAATAGTAAAAAATCCACAAATAATCATGTTTGTCATCAGAGATTGACTTAGTAGATACATTATAGCTATACAGTGATAATCTATTTAAACACAAGAAATTGTACTATTGAACAATTTTAGATGTTATGAAAATATCTTCACAAAATAATAAAAGCAAAAATTCTATTAGAAAATAAAGTCTAGGAAAAAAACTCTTATTCTGTTTAACGTGCATGTGTATGCATTCCCCAAAATAGTCTGGAGGTTGAGTGGCTTGTTAAACTACAGCTATTTCTTGCTTGGTAACTTATGAGATCTTCACTTCTCATGATAGTTAACTATATTTAATGAATTTTTAAAGAGTTAAAGACAAAGTCATTTGTCATGGAGTCAGAACCAACTCACATAGTTGATATTCAATCAGATTTTTGGAGGTTGCAAATTGCACAGGAAAAAAACTACCTGTCTTTCCCCCCAGAGTTACTATAGATTTGAACCAACAGAGTGGGGGCTGCCTTTGGGTTACAGGACAACTGTCTAGGAATGAGGCCACCAGAGCTCTCTTCCAAAAGGTTAACATAGGCATTAAAACAACTCAGCTAAGAAGGAGAAAATCTCTGAATATCAAGATCATTTTTGATAAATAAATTTACCAAGAAAATCTAACAGACATTGTAAGTTACCTCTTATCTTTCACTCAATTTCCTTAATTTCCAAATAAAGATAAATCCATGCAGAATTTAAGAAATTCAAGCATGGTTTTAAATATCTGCAATAACAAACTAAGGACAACAATTCCTACTTCTTACATTTTTGTTCTTTATTTTCAATAAAAAATACTTCAAAAAATAATTATCATTAAAATATAATCACATTTAAGACAATTATCTTTTTATTTAATTATACATATATTGGTAGGACCTTTTCACAGTAATTTTAGAAGTCATCTGGCAAAAATCTTCAATGGCGTAGTTAAATTCAAGGAATGTTTCTATCGAAAGGAAATACATAATTTAATAACTTTTAAATTCTCTGTGTGCATATATATGAAAACATTTTAAAATTTTGTGTGTATGAAAAATAATTCACTTGGTTTTTAAGGGAAAGTTTGAAGTTTTCACAAAGATACTTTAAAAAAATGGATTGCATATTTACTTCTGAAAATATCAGCCACAGAAAACTCTGTGAAATTGTTCTATTGTGACATATACAGGATTATCATGAGTCACTGTCTAGAGAAGGAGAACTGGTACAGTATAATACGTAAACTCTCACTCAAAATTGTATTGCTATTAAGTTGGAACCATTTAATTTACTGACTCCCTAGTGGGTTTTCACAGGCTATAAAATTGCAAGAGAGGCAACTGGCCATCTAATGCTCATCTGATGCATTTGAAGCACACAGTAGGGTTGGCAGCCCTGCTCTTTACACACTAGGTCACTTGTTTTGTATCATTGAGTTGGAACTGACCCATAGCTGACCCTCCAGTGAGTTTTCAGAAGCGGTTAATTACACACTGGAGGAGACTGCTCATCTTTTTCCTGCAGAGGAGGTGGTGCACTCAAATCCAGTGCTCTTGGGATTACAGCACAGCTTCTTGCCACTAGGCCACCAGAATACCCCAGATTAAGTGAGCTCCCTCACTCAATTTTCTTTATTTCCAGATAAAGATACCATCGTGTGGAATTTAATAAATTCATAGATGGTACACAATGTATGTAGTATAACAAAACAATGTCATTTAAGGAGTTTTGGTAGCACAATGCTTAAGCGCTCTGTATTACTGAAAAAGCTGGCAATTTGAACTGACTATGGAAGAAGAGACTCAGCAAACAGCAGTTTTCAAAATTCCAGCTTAGGAATCCCTAGGGAAGTGTTTCTACTCTATTATATCACGTCACTATGAGTTGAAATCCACTACATAATTGACTACAAGAATGAAATATTTATCGGGCATAATTTTTTTGCTAATTTTTAGTATAGCAGTAATATGATTAATGAATTGGGAAAAATTTACTAGGAACATTTTGTTTATACTGGACATTTATATCCAACCCAAGAAACACAAACCTACTTAAACTTTAGAAAAATTTTTGAGTTAAATCTCAAAGAAATGCATCACAATTATTATTTCACACAAGTACCAAGAACCAGGTTAGTAATTAGTCATATGTAACTACCATCTCATTAGTGGTAACATACAAAGGATTTTAATAAATGAATGGGTGATAGTCTCTTTGTTTTAAAAGTCTTATCAACTTTAATTTTTTTTTAAAAAATCTAGTTTTGAAGTTAAATCCAGGATTATCATATCCCCTTTTCAAGGTAGATTTTTGTTTCAGCAAGAAATTAATTCATTCTCCAGTGGTTTAAGATTAATTATAACAACAAAGGAAAAAGCAAATCATAATCTCAACCTAACCACAAATTCTAATGACTCTTAAACAATGAAAATTACTAGTTAATTTGATCTTTAAGTTATATTCTTCATTCTTTATATTCCACATAATTGATATTTAAGAATTTTCCTAAAGTCATCTCTCTGTGTGAAAGATAAAGCAGCCTGCTTCTGTGAATATTAGTTTTAGAAATCTTATGAGATAGTGCTACTCATTACAGACTGGGTTAGATGCAAAAATAGTGGCTTAGTCACACAGATTGATGAGTGGAGGACAGAAGTAAAGAAAATAGGAAAGATCTGTTGGGAACCTGGAAAGACAGGGTAAAAGGAGGCATAGTTCAACGGAGATTAATTTTATAAAACACAGTGTACAATGTATACAAAATTTTGTATGTAAACCAATATAAAGAAAAAAATTTTAAAAAGAAAAATGTATGTATCAGTAAACATTCTTTTGTCATGTTAAAAAGCAATATGGAAAAACTATTTATTCAAACTTCTTACAGAGAAGAATTTGGCACCCAAGACCTGAGTTTTAAAGAAAGCATCCAAGAATATGAAAAAATTAAAGAAACCCTCTGTGTTTCTTATGGTATATAATTCAAAAGGTTTTTCATCTGGAAATCTGGCAAGTAATTAAAATATTATGACTTTTAAAATAACAGAAGCACCACTCTCTTGTGAAATCTGTTCGAAAAATGGCTTCTACACAGGCATACTAATGTGAATCAAGTAAACACTTTTGAGCATTCTTCCAACACATAAGCCTGATGCAAATTTGCACAGCCAACCGGATCAGCCCCACAAGAGTCAGAAGAGTGTGCTGGCTTAACAGTGCTTGAAATAGGACTGCTTTAAACAACACATCATTGGACGCATCCATAGATCTTCAGTCTACTAACTCAAATATTCATTTGGCACAAGAAACAGAAATGTGGATTTATTTAAAAAGATCAGTCTTGAAGTATTTTTGGTTTGTAGATCTATGAAAACAGAAAATTAGTTGAAGGAACATGCTTCAACAACCTTATTTATGTTGATCAAGTATTTAAGTATGTAAGTACACAGAATGGTGATTATGCTTTACAACCTAATACTTGGCACATACTCACTTAAATCTAAAATGCTTTAACTTCTCTGCTTCTAATTTCCTATTACTCTTTAAAACAACCCATAAATTATTTTACTTAAGATTAATGCTAAAATGTATTTTGTGGAAAATCTGTAATTGATGGCATGTCTATCCACGTACAAGAGCACTTTTTAAAAGATGGTGTTTGCATATTTCCTTAAAGGATACTGCCAAATTGTACAACCAAAACCAAACCAAACCAAACCCATAGCTTCAGAGTCAACGCTCACTCAAGGCAATACCAAATAGAAAGATTAGGACCTCTTCACAAAGTTTCCCAGGCTATAATCGTTAGGGATCAGGCTGCTTCATTCTTCCTTAAAGTTAGAAACCAGTCATTTAATCACTGCATCAAGTGAATTCAATAATTACAAAAACTCATTGACAATGAATCAGAACCAGTTTCTATAGCTGACCCTCCAGCACATTTATCCTATTTCCCTAGAGAAGAGTGTCCATCTTTCTCCTTTAGAGCATCTGATTAATTCCGATTGCTAAACTTTGGACTGTTGTGTTGGGTTTTT
>NW_006399947.1:4688476-4716837 GCF_000299155.1 Elephantulus edwardii
AAAAAAAAAATTCTCCTCTGAGAGGAATGCTGAGCACACTCTCAAATATTTGTGTTTCTATAATGATGTTTAGGGACCCCGGGTGTCCTAATCACAAGAAGTTGTGCTGCCATCTCCAAAGCAATTAAGTTGAACCCACTAGGGAAAAGGCAGGCAATTTCCTCGTGTGTGATTTATAGTCTCAGAAAGTCTGATGGAGGGTCAGCTGTAAATTGGTTCTGACTTGATAGGAGATAACAACCACATAATAAAACAGTAAGAAGTTGCAAGAAAATAATAAATGGTGGCCGTATTAATAGACAACAGCAATCACCTTTGAATTAAGTATAAGCCCTACTATCCAATTTTCCCATTAGTAGAAGAGCATTCAGACTGAGTATTTTTAATTATTCTACTTTTTTCTACACAAATTCTTTTCATGAAAATTGGAAAATTTTAACCAGTACCAAGATTAGTCATGACAGCATAATATCCCAAAATTTATGTTTCTTAATAAATATTCTTATTTATATTCTGAGTATATTTGAACATGTACAATAATATTAACACATATTGAAATAAATAACTATAAATATATTAAGTCAGGTAGATTGAGGTTCAATTCTCAGCTATTTATTAGGTGATAATCTTAGGAAAACGAATTATTCTAAATCATAGTTTGATCACCTGCAAAAAGAGCATAATAAACCTTCAGAATTTATGTGACATTTATGTGAACTTAGTATTATTCATATCTTGATATATGGTACCTAGAACATGATTAAGAGCTTAACAGTATTTGGTTATCATTTGAAAAATAAAGGTGGATTTATATGTGGTTAAAATTATGAGTTATTATTTTATTTTGATTCAAAAAAAAGGATAAATCTATACCTAAAATAATGCAGATATATAAACTTGCGAAGTTTGGCAGGTCAAATCTGCCAGGCACCCCTCAGGAGAAAGATGAAATAGTCTCCTCCCTTAAAGACTCACAACTTCAGAATCTTAGTGGAGGGTAATCATGAGTTTGAGTCAACTCAATAGTAGTGGGGTTGGTTTTGATTTTAAGATGTGTGTATACACGTATGTCTATGTATTTATGCAAATATAGACATACATACATATATATGTATGTAATTCACCTATATATGTATGTCATTCACCCATGTATGTGTATATATAAACACAAATGAAAAGTTATACTATTTATTAAACTATTATTCTCATATTCTATTAAAGGAGAAACATCAGATGTAATTATTTTACAGAACACATTTCCATAAAAAATGCATTATACATTTTTTTCCTTATAAATGTTATATAACTCTAAGGTCTTAAACAACAGCAATTATCTATAGTCAAATATTCCTATTTATACAGACTACCTGGGTCAAAACAAGGTATAATTACCACCACTAGCTGAACTAAAATATAAAGTAAAATTAACTGAGTTAAATTTTAGAAATTAGCTATTTAATTAAAATTTATATATGTATTGTAAATAACCATTCAAGCCTGTGGACCAACATTACTTTCCCCGCTTTTAAAATTTTGGTTGGACATACTTTCTTCATGGAGCTCAAAGCAACCTATCTTTATAGAAACAATCTCAAGATCCTCAACAACTCTGTCAGCTTAAATATTTATTTGAAGTATTTAAGATATTTCAATAACTTTTTCCCTACATGTAAATGTGAAATATTGCTACAGCTATTATCTAATCAAATAGCTATTATTCTAAATAAATTAATAAGTAAATCACATTATCATGAATGATATGACAGAAAATCAACATTGCTTGCTATTTATGAGATCTAAAGACTAAATAACTGATAAAGTCATTATTTATTTAGTCATAGTATCATATATTGTGCAAGGTGTTTGTCCCTCATTCCACTTTACAAACTCTACTGAATCTTCCTAAATACACTATTTGGAGCATTTCCACTACTTTTTGGTGTATAAATTTGAAAAGCACATTTTAGGAAATATAATTCAAAGCTGGTACATGAATTATGAACTCTTTTAACTTGAGACTAAAAGAACAAATTGATAACAAGCAACCACTCTTGACAGTTCTCATCAGACACACACATACACAAAGGGTCTCATATATACTGAGAAGAGCATTTAGAGCAAAATTCCAATTCCTTAAAAATGTCAGTCTCAGAAACTGACAGAGACTAGAGGAAGTCTTAAGACTGGCATCCAAAAGCACACTTTGAATTTGGAACAAAAGGTCTTTCTGGAAGTTACCTTTCAGCCAAATAATAGACTGACTTATAGAAGAGATTATTTTACCTATGAGTAATATGCTCCCTTAAACAATCAACTACATGAGGCCGGTCAACATATAACCAAAAGCAAAGATGAGAAAACTAGGAGAGGAAAGGACACCGGAATCATGGAAATCAAATCAACAACGGAAATTATAATGGTGATTAATTTTATAAAACATCATGCATGAGAATGATTATATAACACACACTATGAATAAAAAAAAGTATGAAATACAATATGTATGAACTTTGTAAACAAACCAATTTGAAAAAAAAACCCACAAAATTATGAACATTTCCATCAGTGTTAATTGTGTAACCTTACACCTAAAACGCAATTCATAAAAAAAAATAAAAAATCAAAGCTGAAAAACATTTTCAATTTTTTTCTTGATTGCCTTTAATAACTGGAATTTTCCCTCTTCCCATTTACTTCTAGAATTCTCTCATTATGTCAGAGCACTGGTTCAAAAATTTTCAAGTGTCCCTACTAAAGAATGCTCAAGGCTTTACATAATTAAGCTCTGCCTTACATACACACTTGATCAATGATAAAAAATATGAGTATGGGTACATATGAAAAAAAGAAATATTATTAGTGTCTAGCTCACAGGAATTTTATAAAGCATTATTAGGTAAGACAGTTCTAAATGCTATAATCTATTATGACGTATTTTAGCTTTCATCATGCTTTCGACAAAACACTGCACTCCCAGCTAGACTGGACACCTTATTTCCCATTTGTCTAACTGCACTGATCTTTCCTATTCAGCTCTACCATGAAGGAGAGCATCTACTTCTCCCTCTACCATGAAATCTTCTGCATATCTTAGCTTCCCTAAACAGTTGGATTCTTACTGTTTCAAAACCCATATAATCACTACAGGCAAGTCAGTTACCAAATGTATATTTTAGTGATAACAGTAGCTTCTCATTTCATTAAAAACTCATGTTCCTCAAGCAATAGTCTTCAAATAGGCTTTGTGTAAGATTCATGCAGAGAACTTTCAGACATGAAGATAATGGATCTTCATTTTAATTAAGAGGTATTTGTTAATAACTTCGGAAATTTGATGTCAGCTCAACTCAAATGACTCTATTGCACTGTAAATTGTGAAAAATACTGTAAACATTTCTTTTCAACATTTTACTTTGATTCTTCCATCTGAGGGATGCAACCTTCTCCTGCCCTACCATCTGAATGTCTTTTCTCCATCAACCCTTCCAATTTCTCTTCAGGCAGTTAATTATAGACCATAAAATAGCTGTCTTCACTGAATACCAAATATTTAATATCCTTTTACAAAACAGTCTCGTCGCTGATTACATTATGTTACAGTAGAATAATGTTCTACTGGATTTCAACGACCAATTTTTCAGATGAAGCCATCAGTGTCTCCAAGTGGATCAGATCCTTGCAGCCTTTTTGTTAGCAAATACACCAAAAAGGGATTCCATCTGCAAAATTTATATTCAAGAAATACTTTTGGATAATTTAATAGAAAATAATCCTATATCTAACTACTCCTTCAACAAACTTTGGTAGCTCTGGTGCCCTAGTGGTAAGGAGCTTCTCTGCCAACCCATATGGTTCAAATCTACCAGCTGATTGGTGGAAGAATGATGAGCAATAGCCTTTGGTGTGATTTATAACCTTTGAAGTCCCACTGGAGGGGTGAACTATGAGTTGATTCTGACTTGAAGGCACATCACAAGAGCAACAATCAACACATTTATTTAACTCATTTTTGTTGAGGAATAAAACTATTTACTAATTACCGAGGACTGTGCTAGGCACAGGGATGCAGACAGGAGATATGCATGTCTAGGTATTTGTGCTACTCAAAACCTCTGCTCTTCTTGGATAGCACACTCAAATAGCACTTTTCTAAGATTCACGAAAGTTTACTTTAAAAACATCGATTTAATTGCTGCTATTGTATGAGGGAAAAAGTCAGTTCATCTTCAAATGGCCAAACAATTACTTCTAATTTAAGACCTCTTGGCAGGTAAACTGGCTGTAGCTGCCAAATTATAGAGCAAGTAAAACAGTGTTGGCATTAGAAATGCCAATAGAATATTAACAAAAGAAACATCAGCAAGTGCCAATAGACTAAACACATTTCTACATTTCCCTACACTAATAGTGACAGGGTAATACAAAACCAGCCTTATCCTTAACAAAATGTGCATTTTGCAAACAAAAAGCACAAATGGCAGCTACATCTAAATTGAGTGTTTGTGCCTTTTAAAATACATACCACCACCTTCCTTACTTTTCTGAACTAGTCTGTTTTAAAACATTTTTCAGTGTTGTTGTTTTAAGTTCAAATGAGTCGAGTACAACTCATGGCGACCCTGTGAACAAAAGAACTGAACTCTGTTACATAACTATCATTGTTTCTCGAGTGTTCTTAGGGTTTCCAAAGGTTTGTTATTTAAGAAGTGGTAGCAAATCCTGCTTCCAAGTCTGTCTCAATCTGGGAGCTCTACCAAATGCCTGTACACCATGGGTAACCATTATGACATCGACACACCACTAGCACAGCATTCAGTATCACAACAAACGCAAGTTATCTCAGTATAACAAACTGACAGAAAAGGGCTGTACCACTTAGAACAATGTTCTCCCCAAACACAATACCAGGCCCATGGGCTGAACGTTTGAAGGCCCAAACTACTTTTAAATACAAAGGCCTGCCTGCAGGTCCTGTGTAAACTGTCTGGTCTTTATTTTCATTTCATAGCAATCAAGTGTAAGCTGATGGGTGTTTTTTCAGTCTTATAAAACATAAATAATATTTTTAAAATAAACAGGCCTTGAAAATTATCAGGATAGGAACTATAAAGAATAATTATGTTGACATAACTTTAATACAAAAATATTAAAAATTTGGTTATGTACTTTGCATAGGTTTTCACATGGTTTATAGAGCACACAGGGAAGTGAATAAAGTTAGTCTTTAAGAGAGTTCTGGTAGTGAAGTCCATAGAGAACTGTGTTGCTAGCTCAAATGCAGTGCCTCTCAGGTGGTTCAAATCCACCAGTGACTCCACTAGAGAAGAACAGGCATTCCTTTCCTGTGTGATTTATTGCCTTAATAATCTGCTGGAAGGCCAGCTATGAGTCAGTTTTGACTATGAATGAGAAACTTTTATTTTCAAAGAAATTGACAGCTAAAATGGATAATCCATGAAATCTACTCAAATAACTCCTTTTAAAAAATGGAAAAGACAATGTGTTGATATTCTTAAATGTATATGTTAGTAAGTTATGGAAAAGGAAGGCAGGAAAAAATTCCTAGCAGTTTTCATCACTGAGAGAAGTGATGTATATCTCCCAAAGCACAGAAATGCAAAAATAAAGTGTTCATGGTAAAGGTATAACTATAGGCGATAGCAGTCTATCTAAAAAATAGCCAACTGCAACATTGAAAATATGAGTAAGCAAACAGGAAACAATCAAAAGGTAACACAGGCAAATTAAAGCACAGATAAATCACGGTGATACAGGTAATATTTAGCTCTGAAATGTAATAATTTTCAAAATAAATTTGTTACAACATAACATTAAACATAGACAAAAATTATAATAAAGCACAGAGATTATCTCTCAATGGGAAAAATCTCCTTTTCTCTAATTGGCTTGGAAACAAAACACACCATTATTCATTACACTAGTGGTTCTCATCCACAGACATCTCTGCCATACCAGGCACATCTGACCATTTCAGGAGCCTTTTATTTTTTTTTTTTCACTTTTACTGCTGAGGGAGTGCCCCTGAGTTTTTTTAATTAGAGGTCAGAATGCTGTTAAGAGATTTAAAATACACAAGGCAGACCATAAAATGAAGAATCATCTGATGCAAAAAAGGGCAATATATGGAGAGGAAATGTTGCTATGGAATAATCACCAAGCAAGTCAGCATTCTTCAAATGTAACCACTTATTCATTAAGAAAATTACTTTTACTGATTTATGTTCTGGTAGAAATTTCTATGAGAATGTGAACATTTTTAAGGGGAGAGTTGCTAAAACACACAACTATAAAATGCAACAATAAAAAAGGAAATTTGAAACGCACTTTTTGCCTGCTTTCTTCTGCAGGTGAACCCATTGTGGGATCTTTATTTCCTGCCACCCAGTTAGGTAAGAGCATGGTTAAGGGTACATAAGAAACAGGCAGTCATTTCTGCTTCTAACAATAACTCAGAGAAATATATTTATAAATTGGTTTTGCCAAGTGGCATTGTTGTTGGTGTTGTTGGTGTTAAGTACCTTCGACTAAGGACTGACTCCCAGTTGATCTTTTAGGGGGTTTTGGAGGCAGTAAATCACAAGGGAGGAAACTGTCCATTTCCCTATTCCCCCTGTAGAGCAGATGGTGGATTCCAATCACCCACTTATGAACTGCCAGTACAATTCCTTACCACTAAGCCGCCAGAGTTCACCAGGTGGCATTAGCTGGTTAAAACAGAAGAATATGTCTTGTAGAGATACTATCTTTAATAGAAACCTCATGTATATCATGGAGGGTAAGAGAAGGACGGATGATAAAAGAAAACAAATAAACACCTGAAATTCCCATTAAAAGACATAAGATCAGCAATTTATCTGAAAATACAATTAATTATTAATAGATAAAAGTTCAATTCAAAATTTGTCTGATTTTTTTAAAAGAAGAAAGCAAGCAAAGGTATAATTTACAGCCCAAAACCAATAGGACAATTTGCAGTTTTCTATACAGGCACATCCAATCATTTGTTATAAAATATTGGCTGTATTGGTGACCCGACAGATTCTACTGGAGTAGATAGAACAAATGGCAACTTTTCCCAGGGATAGGAACTATGACAACAGCAACATCATCCTTCAAAATCATACGCCAACCTTTCTATGTCCCTCAATAAATGAAACAAAAATATTTAATACAAAATGAATAAAATTTCACAAATACAATTAGCATTTCTCTTTTAAGGTGATGAACAGTAACATCACATAATACATTACTTTATCTCATTAATTAACCAAAAACCAAAATAAAACTAAACTAACAAACCTTTCAGTAACAGGAACAGTAAGGATGGAATGAATACAATAAAGAATTTAAAATTAGAGTTTATTACATTTTTAAAAGTTACTACCAGATGCATATATTTGAGGAATATGCCTTTGCTAGCGGTATGTCCTTGAAGCTGGTTGTACAGTGGCTAAGTTTGAAGGTTGGAACTCATCAACTTCTCCATGGGAGAAAGATAAGAGAGTCTTTTGTAGAGATTTCAGACTTGGAAACCTCATGGGCCGTTTTCCTCTTTCCTACAGGGCAACTAAGTGAGAACAAAATCAAGGACAGTAGTTTGAACAATCAATTAAGTTCTCAGAATCTCAAGCCTTCATCTGTAAATAATCTGTTAATAACTATCTAATTTATTTCTTAGAGCAATGGATGAAGTAACGTGCATCATTAATATGTTGCCTGCATAAGTTCAGAACTCCATATAAATAGTAAATATTATAATTTAACTATTCTGGTGCCATGTTAGCAATGAAAAATGGTAAGTACCAAGCAGAGAAGGATAGAAGAAAAAAAGGGAAGAAGCAGAAAACAGGGAAAAAGGAGAAACGCTTTCTGATTGGGTAGAAAAGCTTTCAAGCCTTATTTGCTAAGTATTAAGTCTGAATATGGGAGAAATGTGGGGTCAAGATTGATGGAAAATCTATCAACAATCTGTGATATGAAGATGACACAACCCTGCTTGCTGAAACTGAGGAGGACCTGAAACGCTTGCTGCAGAGGGTCAAGGACTGCAGCCTCCAATATGGATTGAGTCGCAATGTCAAGAAGACAAAGATTCTCACCACTGGACCAATTGGCAGCATCAGGATGGATGGTGAAGAGATTGAGATTGTTCACAGCTTTAGTTTGCTTGACTCCAGTCAACACTCTTGGCACCAGTAGCCAGGAAATTATAAAGACATACTGCCATGGGAAAGTCTGCTGTTAGAGACCTCTCCAAAGTACTGAAGAGCAATGATGTCTCTCTGGAGACTAAGGTGAGTCTGATACAAGCCATGGTCTTTGCAATCACTTGTTACGCAACAGAGAGTTGGACAATGAATAGGGAGGATAGACGGAAAATTGATGCCTTTGAGCTGTGGTGCTGTAGAAGAGTATTGAGGGTACCATAGACTGCTAGGAAAACAAACAGATTCATCTTTGAAAGGGTTAAACCGGGATGCTCGTTGGAGGCAAGGATTCTGAGACTTTGTCTAACATACTTTGGACATGTTGTAAGGAGAGGAACATCATGCTTGAGAGAGTGAAGGGACAGCACAGGAGGGAAAGGCCCTCTATGAGGTTGATTGATTCAGTAACCGGGGTAATTGGAATGGGTGTGTCAGAGACAGTGCAATTGGAACAGGACAGAGCAGAGTTTAGGGCTGTTGTACACAGGGTTGCTATGAGTCACAAGGGACTCGACGGCACATAATAACAATATGAGTCACAGGCGACTCAATGGTACATAACAACAACAACATGAGCACTGATAGAAATCCACATTTACTTCCACTCCAAAAATAAAGGTGGAAATAAGTTAACAGTATCATTAAAATCACACACAAGCAAGATCATGCTGAAAATTATTCAAAAACAAATGGAGAGAACAGGAATAGTACATCAAAAGAAAACCGTCAGATGTGCAGGCTCTGTTTAGAAGAGGCTGTGGTACTAGGGACATTAAATCCAATGTTAGATGGATTTTAGTTGAAAGCAGGGAGTAACCAGAAGAATGGCTATTTGTGTTTCACTGACTATGCAAAGGCATTTAACTGTGTGGATCATAACAAATTGTGGCTAACCTTGAGAAGAATGGGAATCCCAGAGCACTTGACTGTGCTCATGTGAAACCTATACTTGGATCAAGAGGCACTGGTAAGAACAGAGGAAGAAAACGTTGCAAGGTTTCCTACAAGATCATAAAGGTGTACTCCAGGAATGCATCCTAGCTCCATACCTTTTCAACCTATATGTGGAATAGATCATTCAAGAGGCTTCACTTTAAGAGGAGGAATGTGGTACCAGGATGGGAGGAAGTGTCATCAGTATCCTGTGTTATGCAGATGACATAACTTTGCTTGCTGAAACTGAGAAGGACCTGGGGCTTTTTTTGCAGAAGGTCAAGTACTTCAGCCTTCAATATGGATTGAAGCTCAACATCAAGAAAACAAAGATTCTCATCATTGGGTCAACTGGCAGTATCATGACAGATGGATAAGGGATTGAGACTGACAACAACTTGAGTTTGCTTGAATCCACAATCAACAGTCTTGGCACCAGCAGCCAGAAAATAAAAAAATAAATTGCACTGGGGAAAATCTGTTGTAAGAAAGCTCTAGAGTACTGAAGAGTAATGATGTCAGTCTAGAGATTAAGGTGCACCTGATCCAAGCCATGGTCTTCACAATTACTTACTCTATCACAGAGCTGGACAATAACTAAGGATGATAGAAGAAGAATTGATGCCTTTGAGTTGTTATGCTGGAGAAGAATATTAAACCATGGACTTCTAAAAGAACAAACGGCTCTGTTCTGTAAAGAGGAAAACCAGGCTGCTCATTGGAGGGAAGGATTTTGAAGCTCCATCTAACATACTTCAGTCTTGTTGCAAGGAGGAAACACTCTTTGGAGAAAGACATGCTTGGAAGGGTGGACGAATGGCACAAGAGAGGATGACCCTGGATGAGATGGATTGATTCAGTGACTAGAATAATTGGAGCAGGTGCGTCAAAAACAATAAAAATATTTTAGGATAGAACAGGGTTCAGAGCTGTCACTATGAGTTACAATTGACTTGATGGCACATAACAATAACAACATGAGCTCTGGAGATATCAATGGCTAAGTGAAATGATGGTAGTCTTAACTCATTCAACAGGTGCATGGGGAAAAAACCCTGACAGTCTGCTTCCAGAAAGATTACAAATAAGAAACTCTATGGGAAAATTTGCTCTGACATATGGGTTGTTATGAGTCAAAATAGAGTACAAAGCACCTAACAAGAAAAACTCAGTCACTGAAGTTCTTCACTTGGCTCTTGTATCTTCTTGTAAGAATTTCTAGTCACTTCGCTCTCCTTATCTACACAGCAGCCAATTTTATTCTCTTCTAAGTTCTGAAGGAAGGCAGGAGTGGTCCAGCTGCAAAATTTTCACTTTTCAGAAGATGTAGGTTTCATTCCTAGCCAACAGAGTTCACTGAAGTCATAACCCATCTGTATGAATTCTCTTAGGTATTCCTTTCTGCCTGTTTTACCCAGATTTCATATTTTAAAAAGATGTAGTCTTCCAAATAAAGCCAGAAATGCACAATCTGGAGAGGATAGCAATTGATGACTGAGACCTTCTAAAGGTTGAATCCCTGTGTGCATCAAAAACATTTTTCAACAGAGTGAAAAGAAAATCTACCAACTGGGAACAAACTTCTGGCAATATCATTTCAGATAAGAGTCTCATAATGAAAGTTTACAGAATACTCCAGGGCCTCCACAAAAAAAAAGAATGATAACCCAATTACAAAATGGGGGAAAGACATGGAAATGATTTTCACAGAGGAAGATATTTGGATGGCCAACGGACACATGAATAAATGCTCAAAATCACTGGCAATAGAGAAATGCAAATCGAAACTACAAAGAGATACTATGTCACCCCAGGATCAGTGGCAAAGTTTAACAGGGCAGCAAGTAATACATGATGGAGAGAATGTGGTGAGATAGGAGCTCTCATACACTGTTAGTGGGACTGTAAAATGGTACAACCACTCTGGAAGGCAGTTTGACATCTCCTCAGAAAGCTGAACACAGAAATTCCATATGACCTAGCTATTCCACTGCCTGGAATAAACCTCAAGAAAATGAGAGTTGACACACAAACTGAGACTTGTACATCAATGTTTATAGTAGTGTTATTCACCAACACAAGAACATGGAAATAGCCCAAATATTCAACCACAATCAAATGGATCCAGAAATTATCATATATTCTTAAGATGGGATACTATGCATTATGCAGGAACAATGATTTTGTACATTACCCCCTAACTTGGGAGGGAGTAGAGAGCATTATACTAAATGAACTCACTTAGTCCTATAAGGTCAAATACTGTGTAAGACAATCATTATAGAACGTGTATGAGGATCCATGGGTAGGAGAACATAGGGGTGACAATGGGTGAGAAATGGGGAGGGTGGGTTAATCATGGGGTCACCCAATTTTATGGGTGAAGGTGAATGAAATGGGAAGGATTTGGTGTGAAAAACAATGTATACGAACTTTTTAAGTAAAGTAGTATAAAATAAACATTTTATTAAAAAAATATGATCTTCAACCACCAAACTACCTACTACATTGTACAAATGAATTCCTACTTAGAACTTATTTCAGTTGACTTTAATGACATTGACATCACTTACCACTTCTATTTTTTAATGACATTTTATTTTAATTGTAATTTTAACAAACCTTTACAGAGAAGTTAGATTTTCACTCATTCATTGTTGCACTTCAACATTTTATAACCCCTCTCAGTGAGTCTTTGTCTTCTAAGATATTTATTATACCATGGTCTCATAACTTTGCTGTCCATAATAATTTTATTGTTTTCCTCCTCTGTTTTCTGCCATTTCAATTATAATGCTCATGAGATATCCAATTTTAAACTTCTCCTTTCTCTTTTTTCATTTTATTCATCCATAAATTTTAAATATCATTTATATGATAGTAGCATCAAAGTCTGTTTCTCAAGTGATGATTTCTCACTTATCACTTACGTAGTTTCTAGTCACCTACTGGTTATCTCCACTTAGAGATAGATACAGAAAAGTTATATGTCCAAAACTGAACTCACTTTATGTCCACACTCTCTCTTCCTTACTGTCTACCTATATTTCCTGTATAACATAAAAGACTCATAGAGAACTTGGAGGTTACCAAGCTTCTTCTATTCTTCTTGTGAACTTCTATCTTCTTTACAATTTGTCTTAGTTCCTCAGTCCTTGCCTTGATTTTGCAATAGGTGTAAACAGGTGTTATCTCACAAGTCCAGGTCTTTATTGCAAGATATCTATACTACAGAACTATCTCCTGAAATGTGAAGACTAGCCTATAAGCATTGATTATTTTTTTCTAATAAAAGTAAGATCCTGTACAATAACGTAAAGTAATATTCACTTTTGGTCACTGCCTATGGTTTGAATACCAATATCTGTCACCTCATTGCTATTCTCAATTCTACCTCTTTTAAGCTACTTGTAAATAACTACCACCATTTGTGTGTGTGTCTGTGTGTGTGTCTGTGTATGTTTCTAATGTTACTATATACTACTCTTTCTCCTTAGAACATCTATCCATTGACTCCGAATGCCCGTTCTGGGTTTTTTTGTCATATTTCACAGTATGTTCTGTGCATTTCCTCCTTCAAATGATTAATGACCCTATGTTATGACTAGTTTTTGGTATAATTTTTTAGTCTTAACTGGTGAACATCTTAAATTAAGAACTAAGGTTCTAGTACTTGACACCATGTAAAGAAATGATAGAGGAAGAAGGTAAAGTACAGAAAAAGGAGAAGACACACCAGCTTGCTAATTGGATAAAATAGCTAAAGACACCTAAAAACATTTCATCGCAAAGCCAAGAGTTATGCTTAGGAGTATCCTAATCAAGTTCATATCACATTCTTCTAATATTGTTCCTTCCATTGAAGTAACAGTTTCTTGAGTCATATGCGTCCACCCCAAGTACTGTCATCATACTTTTAAGTAAGAACTCACAACTAACATCTAATCAGTTACTGAACAAAGAAATCACATGAGATGAAATATCATAGGTCTTGAATGCATGTAACTTAACACTATGATGGCATCCACTTCCTAAATAACATGCCTCTGGAAACACTATGAACTTTGGTAAATGTTGATAGTTGTAGAGGGACTTCAAGTCTTTTGTTAAGTCATGCTTGACTAGAAGGCAATCAACAACAACAACATGGTTGTAACAATATTTGTGAGTGAGTGTATGTTTGTGTGTGTGAGAGAGAGAGAATATGTCTAACATATAAAAAACCATGAAATCAACTAAACATGAAATGAGGGTGAACAGAGATGCATGCTACACTGACAAATCCGTCAGTGAAAACTCTAAGGATCCTAGCGGGTCGATCCTGTTATGCATGGGACATCATGAGTAAAGGACTTGACTTAAAAGCAGTTACAAACTACCAGTCACAGGGAACAAGAGTAGGCAATAACAATAGCAACCAGAACAATAATAATAATGTGAAATTAACAAATTACAAAGGCTCTCAAAGGACAGTCAGAAAGGATTTTAGGGATACTTGCATAGGTTCTAGAGTAGAAATGAAATTAAACCACGTTTAAACGCAGCAAAGGAAGCAGGAAAGGCATCCACTTCCTAAAGAACATGCCTCTGGAAACTCTGTGAACTTTGAGAAATGACGGCAGTTATAGAAAGGTTTCAGGTTGCTATGAGTCATGCTCGACTCGACGGCAAACAACAACAACAAAAACAAATGCAGCAAAATACAAAGCCAAAAACTCACTGCCATCAAGCTGAGTCTGACTCAGAGCAACCTTGTAGGACAGAGCAGACTTCGCCACAGGGTTTCCAAATCTGTACATTTTTGTGGACACACAGTGCTACATCACTTTCCTGCAGAGCAGCTGACGAATCTGAATGGCTAACATTTTGGTTAACAGCCAATCACTTTAGCATTACACCACCAGGTCTCCTAAGTAGTGAACACCTAGATATTCAATTTCTTGAGGCCAGGAGACAGGTCTATCTTATCCATTATTGTGACCCTTAGGTCTAAAAGAAAATGTCCAGAACACTGAATCATTTAACCACTGCAATACTATGGCTCCAAATAGCTTATAGTAGCAAGTAAGTAATTGTTGGGTTTTCAACTGTGCAGCTGATGACGCAAGAAAACATCTGTTAAAGAAAGAGGGGGAAAGCAGTACTTTACTGCTTTTGCCATTCCATAAAAATGGTAATTTGTATATATGTTTACTAGAACCGTTTCCTCAAAAGTGAAATAGTGCTTCACTTTTTGGTTGGCAAAAGGGTTTTTTCAAGATGGAGAAGAATCTGCTTTAAATGAAGCAAATGCTATTTCAAGCCATAATCCTCAGAGCCAAGTTTGGATCTTAAAATGTACTTTTCATCAAAGAATCTTAACAAAAAGATTCCTGCCAATGTAATAAAGACATCTAAAAATATTCCATCCCAATGCCAAGAGTTCTACTCAGGAGTATTCTAATCAAGATCATCACACTTTTCTAATGTTGTTCCTTCCACTGGGCTAACAAACACCTAAACTGCATGTTCCTACCCCAACTAGTGTCACCCCACATTCCTCAGGAAGAGCCCACAAACTGCACTTTGTTGTGAATGTCTATATTCTCCTCACATTTATGATGCACTGTCATGTTTCCTGGGGTCTTTATATGCATCAGAGCCACATACATAAAAAAAAGAAACTAGATAATAGGCCACATAAAACAGTGAAATAGAAAGTACCTTACCATGCCTCTCCCACTCCAAGCATAAGGAAACTGAAGGCTGGTAAGGTAAATTACCTATCTTGAGTACTGGTCTGTTGTTTATATTTCTACATTGAGTTGTGCTCACAGAACAGAGGCATTTTCACATACACTTTATGGACTGACAGTTACTACACAGTTACCATCCTGATGCCAGCACAGGCTTGTATTCTGCTATGAGGCTGAATAGATCTTAGCAGAGTTCCAAACTAATGAATTAGGAGAAAGGCCTAGCAACCTATTTTTGAAAATCTGTAATGAAACCCTGTAAATCACAATGATCCATCCAAAAGGACCAGGAGCATGGCAGAGGAACAGGCATTTTTATCTACTGTGGGTAAAGTCACTGTGACTCAGAGGCTGACAAGAGGGCAGTTAACAACTTCTCTTTTAAAAGGTGAGGAGATTGGACTCAGTTTGGCTTACATTCCCTCAAGATGAATAAGCAAAAGAAGCAAAATTAGCATCAACCCTTAATTCAATTCCGAGTGTCTCCATCATTGCAATTACCAGAGCGTCACATTGATATGGGACTTTTCCCTTTCAATACCAATGAGGCAACTGTCAACTTAGTCTGATGTCTATCATTCTTCAAAGATTCGCTATAATATAAGGGAAGAGAGTACAGTTCACAAAGGATAATGAATTACACATTCTGCGTAAATGAATTTTGAAATTTCACTTAAATATGGAATCAGCCATTCTTTCAGAACCAAATATAATAAAAATTTTAGTTTTTCTAGATCTATGTACAGGAGTAAATAAAGAAAAATCCCACTTGTTCAGACATTACTTAATTAAAATGACATTTCTACTGTTGCTTCAAATCACATAAGCATATTTTTAAAATAATAATGTACATCACACAAATGTTCTTTGAAGGGTTAATTATTAAGATAGGTAGCTGAAAAGACAATCTTAGTTTCTGCAAAAGTCAAAATATGGGCAAGTCCAGGTGTTTTAGCATTCAAAAAAGAAAATATGGGGCTTTAACACTTTTTCTAATCATGAATGCTGCAATACTGTCCCATTTACAACCTAACATTTACTTTTGCACTTTCAACATCTCATGATTTTTCAGCAACAGTAAATAGATTTAAAAAATGACACCTCATCTTGGCTGAATCTATATTTTGCCTAGCAGGACTTGGCATTATGTCCACCTCAAATACCTTCCAAAATGCAGTACATAGGATAATAACTGGTAAAATTAAAATTAAAAAAACTCAAAAAAATCAACTGAAACCCTTCCTATTCCAGACAATTTTTTTAGATAATAATACAGGTAAATTTTTAGCTAATCTGTGACAGCAGAATCTAATTATCTCATCAGAGTCTTTTTGGAGTCTAAATTTTTCTTAATTATTGCACAAAAGCTCCTTTTATGATTATCAAAAGAGAGAGGTAGGAAAATATCTTGTTAGAGGTAAAGAGCAAGAATAAATCAAAACACAAAGGAAAGAACTCTGATTCAATCATGTGTAGTACACACCTCATTTCTATGGTTCTTTTTAAAAATACAGTTTCACTTCAAGTACCTGGGTCTGAGGAGGCATCCACGACAGAATTTTTTTTGTTTGTTTTTGTGGTAATACCCAAAACTTAAACAGATGAAAATCTCTAAAGTACCATAAAAGTAAATTTTTAAATATCTTTATTTGTCCCCTCCCCCCAAAAAGCATTCTCTGCCACAATTATTTTCATAATGTGAGTGATATCTGTTTCTGAAGCAATGTCTTTAATCTGCATTTTTATCTTACATGAGAACTAAAGTTCTCAATAACTTGGATACAAAGTGCACATATCATTAAAATGACTGAAATGGTTTCATGTTCCCTTCAGTAATTATGAGCCATTTCAGAATCCTGTTATCACTTATGTTTGGACAGTCTATATGAGCAATCACTTATATTGGGAACGTGTATGTGGGCAATCACTATGTTTGGACAGTGTAAATGGGCAATTCTGCTTATTTGAGCTTCCTCTTTGCATGTTGTAGTACAGAAATTTATGAAATGTTGACAGTATGCCCAATTCTTAGTAGTATTTTGGATCTCTGGAATTAATTAAGTAAGTGTCCTACTTTTCAAATCCTGATTGATGGCATAGAAGTGTAGTGCATAAAAGCTTAAACAACAATTCATAAATAGTCCGTCCACCCAATTTGAGACAGAACTATGCCGTAACATAATCCTCCATAGTGCGCTCTCAGGAATCAGAGCAATACTGGAATATTACATTCAACTGTGGTCTTTATAGAAGATATTTTCTAAACTTAAAAAGACACAAGAAAGGTCACGGGGAAATGTCCCTAGTATCTGGGGCACGTGTCATTTGTGTTATATGTCTGTAATGCTCCAACATGAACAGCAGGGGGAGCTCCTGGATGAAGCAAACCCCCCACAAGTGTTTCCTGATAGGGAACACCAAGGGTTTTTCTCTTAGCATTTGCCTGAAGTCCAAGGAAATAGTTATTAATGACTGTATATAAGTTGTACAAACTTAGGATATGTGGTGAATAACACTGCCAATAACAAATAGATCCGAATCTCCTTTTTGAAAATAAGGTGGCCAATGTTTATTTTCTTTTGAAGAAGAGGTTAAGGAAAGTGGGGACAATGAGTATGGGGGATGGGGAAGTTCCCAATTTCCATGAAGAAATGAGCTCTAAAACCAACAAGTGAACACTAGTATCTCTGAGGTCATATTCAGCCATTGTGTGGTTCGTAGGGTAGTCTGTAGTTTCTATTTTTTTTAAATGTCTACTCAAAACACCCATTCCTTCTCTTTCCAACTCTAGAAAGTCATTAATAAGCAAGGTTTCTCACTTAACCCTAACAAATGTAGCTTCTGCAAGTGAGTTTCTTATGTGTGTGTGTGTGTGTATGTGTGTTACACATAAATATGTGCTTTACTCACTCTATACAAACCCAAGTAGTAGAATCAAGCTGGAGAAATTTTTGTCAGTGGGAAAGAACAGACTAACCTCTGACACTATGAGTACCTATCTAAAACCTTTCTCCCTAACCCCAGCCACACAGGTACTCACACACACTGGCCTCCATCGGCTGGCTTTCTCCATTTCCCTGTCCCCAAAGGAAAGTCTACAGAGACACAAGCCTCACAACTCACCATATTGACTTCGGAAACCATATCGATGCTGGCAATGTCAATGTTCATTCCCACAGCCACAGGCGGACCTGCAGACCAAGATTGCCAGCCACGTGATTTCTCAGAACTTCATTTACTCTTAGCAAGAGTTGTTCCCCCAGACAGCATGAGACACTCTGCTTAAAACCCTCTACACTGCCCACCCCTGCCCTTCCTCCCACCTTTCACTCTAGGTTTCCTTATGTTCCTAAATGAAAGAAGGGTGGTAGACCTTGCTCTAGGAAGTGCTCTGTTCAACATTCACACGTGTGTCCCAGTGGGCAAGGGAGAGCAGCGCTGTGTGCACATGCGAATGTCTCAACATGCAAACTCACAAAACTCCCAAATTCCAGTGGGAATCGCTTAAGCCCAGGAATCCTATAAATGTTGTATTGAAATTCCCCTCCTTATTTTCCATGCCCCTATTTCTCTGCCCCTATTTATCGTAATTTTTTGAGCCTCATAAGACTTTGGAGCAAACCTGAGTTATTATACTGATATAATGAGAGTACAAAAAAGATCTCTGACCCCTCCTCCTCCCAGCCCCCTCAGCCTTCTGGACATTAGGAGGTATTGAGGAGGGCTAGATAATATCCTGATACAAGTCACTTTAATCCACAGCCAGAACTCTTCCATAGTAGGCAGACACAGGGGGGTTAATGCTACCTCTCTCAGTCAAATGCCTGCACATCTCATTCTCAAAAACGTTCATGCTGGCCTTTAGTAAGCTAGGATTTCTGGGCAGATCATGAAGGAAAGTTAAGAGGTTTGTGTTCCAAGGAAGCAAAGGTTTTACAGAAGGCTAAGGGCAGCAGTCATCACATGTATAAGCATGCTAACTAGGTCTAATTCAAAGATCACCTAAGTGCTGGACAACAACAAAACGTCTTAAGTTTAGCTCAGCTTCTCAATATGAGAATCCAGAGACACATTCAGCACAGCACAAGCACCCACAATGAGAGAAAGGGTAGAGACAGTGTGAGCAGAGCTCACAAGACAGCTTTGCTACAGCTGGACTGTATCTTATTTTCAAGGCAACCCGATTACCTCCAAAATCTGGCCTCAGACGAATGTCATAGCCTTTCAGGAGTCTATCCACCGTCTCTTTAACCAGCGACATATTACTAGGATCATTGACACTAAAGAAAGAAATGATAATAAACAAGCATGAATAAGGCAACCGGCACAGCATCTTCAGCATCTGATCCTGACTACAGATCCCTGTTCACAGAGGTATGCAGACAGAATCTTTCAAAGTGAGAAAGGAAAACGAGAAAGGCTGGGCACACTTACCTCTGAGCACACACAACGGCGATTATTAGGGGGAAGGACCAAATCCCAAAGTAACCCTTTTTCCGGACTCTCCACATCCCTTTAGTTTTTGATGGGATTGAGGGTTTCACTGAAGACAGGAGATCCAACTTAGTCTGCCCAGTGCAGTAATGCTAATGTGAAGCGCATGCGCACGGTGTACCAAAACATCAAAGGGGCAGCGGCTGCCGGAGACCGAGCAGATTTCCTTGGGAGAAAAAAAAAATTAAATGGGGGAAAAAAAGGCATATCTATGTATACTACATATATATTTTAATAGTAGAGGAAAAACCACCCCACGGAAACACCTAGAGTAAAATCTTTGTCATTGCTGTCCTTTCGTTAAGACAAAAACAACGACAGCATCTGGTAAGTTTCAGTAGTTGCAAGAAGCAGTTTTACACCTCGCAGGTCGTGGATTTTGAGAGAGAGAAACAGAAAGAGATAGCGTGTGTGTGTGTGTGTGTGTGTGTGTGAAATTGTCTTAAATATACAAAATTATTTTGGGAATTTGAGGGACAGTAGGTGTGAGGTGTAAGCAGAACATGGGTGCCTAGGAGTCCAGCTCGGGTCTGGCTAGAGAGAGGACTCTGAACTTTATTTCTTCAGAGAACAGCTTACCCTGCCCCCTGCCTGGGGCAAGATAGGAACCCGGACCATGCACGGTTGCAGGAGGAGGACAGGGGAGCAGGAATCCGAGGGAGAGGGAGCATAGAAGCCAATGGGAGGAGTGCTGAGCAACTGAGAGGATTTGGGGCGAGGGGGAGGGGCTGAGGATAAGAAAGAACAAGGGAGAGAAAAGAACAGAATGAGAAAGAATAAAAGGATGCCAGATCTTTTCTAAGATCCAGGGAGTAAGCTTTTCTTCACTACTCACGAGCGGTGTCTTTCTCCTCCTCCTCACCCTTTGCCCCCTATTCCCAGAGAAGAAAACCTCGGGGTCCCGGTTTCTTCCCGTGTGACGTGCCTGACCAGCTAGTCCAGGTTATTTATAGCAAGAGGGCGTGGGGGAGGAGAACAGAAAGGCAAAGCTCTCTCTCCAGGTTTGACTCTGATTCTGTATCAGGAATTTATTAGTGGGGAGGATGGGGGATGGATGAGGGATAGATGGGACATGGGGGCGCGAAGGATGCAAGTGACAAGCACCATAGCGCGGGTGCCCGGGTGCCGGGGGCGCGAGGGCGTTGGCGGGGACGCGGTCAGAACGGGCAGGTGGCGACCAGGGACCTGCCCTACACCCCCCCCACGCCCCCTCAGCGGCTCCAGCCCTCGTGCGCGCGCACACACGTGCGGGCACCGTCCCCACCCGCGTGCACGCCCAGCCTCTCCTTACCTCGCGCCCGCGCTCGCCGCCCACTCCCGCAGAGAAGGGGCGCTGGAGCCCCCAGACTGCTCCTTGGCGGGCCAGGGAGGACTGGGGGAGGAGGGAAACCTGGCTATTCTAGAGCTGCAACTCCGGATGCGAAAAGCCCCGAAAAGCCCTGAGAGATCCCTGGAAGGCAAGCAAAATGAGGAAGCGGCCCCGACCACCCGGGGGCACAGGCAAGGAGTTCGGCCGCAGCCTCTTTCTCCCAGTTGCTTCCCTGGCCCGATGGGACTCGCGGGGCTGTCTCTTCGCGCCCGCCCAAGGCTTGCCCTGGCTCGCTGCGGCCACTGGGACCCAGAGGCTGCGAGCTTGGGAGGAGGGAGGAGGGAGACAGTTAAAAAAAAATCCTCCGCTCAAAGGGAAAGGATGTGTCTGGGAGATGCCAAAAGACTGGGGACACTGGGCCCTCTGGAGGGGTCGTATAGGGGTCCCAGAACTCCCGAGTTCTCTTGTGGGCATAGGGGTAGGACAGGTGCTTCTCTTTTGGCTCTGGTGAGTATCTGGAAATCCACATCCCAATTATAGTTAGGACCTGAATGCTTGGTCTCTGACTACCACTACAAATTGTTGTTCCCATGACTAAGCACCTACTATGTGCCATAAACGCTACAGTAATAAATCTCTAGGTTATAATTATTCCTTCCTTCATTTACTTCATTGTACAGAATTTTAAAAAACCACAAAACCTTCGCTAAGTGAAGCTGAGGAACTTGCCCAAGGTCACCTAGGTGGCCAGAGGTGGAACCTAGATTGGTTCTAAAACCTGCGTCCCTAACCACTGAACTCAATAGCCTAGACTCCCGACCTTGCCTGTTGCCTCCTAGTCCTTCTCTGCAGTGGAGTTTCAGCTTCTGCGGAGCCCACAGAGGCTTCTGGAAGAGCAGGCGTGGGGACCACACCAAGCTCGCCTGGGTCGGTGTCTAAGGAGGGAAGGGGCGTCCCCAGGAAGGTTGGCAGCGGGCGGCAGTCATAGCTCAGCTTGTGGTTTTTCTGCTATCTCTACACCCTGTACTCCTCAGGGTGCTCAACCAGACTGCACTATTGACCCACTTACCTGACAACTCCCCCTACCCCAGCTTAGTCAGAGGGTCATTCTGTGGCAGCTTTGGGGAATAGATTCCAAGTCTAGTGTGGAGTTGGAGGACTGTGTGAGGGGAAACTCCTACTGCTGCTCTAGGATAGAAGACGGAATAGAAGCCAGGGCTATGTGTGTTTAGCGACAAAGGGAGCTTGTGGACAGGTAAAACAGTGCTATAAGCAAAGGAATATGAACACCATGAAGATCTAGCGTGTAATGTTCTCCTCTGCTCCTAAGAATACATTCAAAGACACAGAGACGCAAGCTGGAACACTCACACAAGCACCAAAAATCGGTTTGAGTTGAGAATTTCAGGAGTCAGAATCTAAATCTATAGAAAATAAAAATTGCAAGCTTTCTTTTTTCGCTCTTACACACAATAGGAATATTTTACACACAAAAACTGTAATGAAAGGAGTTTTGGTAGTATAATAGTAAAAACTGTCTTAGTAATTAAAAGGTAGGCAGTTGGAAGAACCCATCAGCTGTTCTAGCAGAGAAAGATGTGACTGTTTTGTGTAGATTTGCAGCCTTGGAAACTCTGTAAGGCATTTCTACTTTTCTCTTACGGGGCTGCTAAGAGTTGGAATCAAATTCATGACAAATAGATTTTTGTCATTGATTTTTTTTGTTTGTTTGTCTTATAGATAATTATGACAAACAAGTGTGGATTGTCAACATTAAACCTAGATATTTTGAAAGGCATTTGATCCCAAACAACTGGTGAAGCTCTTGCAAGTTACACTTCCTCTTTAAATAACTCCGAACAGCTTTTCCTTCAGATAGGTACTTTTCTATCTTGTACTTTTTCCATTACCAGTCACTTTTTGTTGTTGTTGTTGTTATATACCATGGACTGCATAATGACTCATAGTTGACCTTTCTACTCTCTTTCAAATTCCACTAGCACTACCAGCCCACCAGAGGTTCTAATTTTAAAACTGCTGGAACATCAGCTATGAGTGGCTTCTAATTTGACGGGGTGGCACATAACAAACAGCAATAACCTACTTAGGCAGTAAACAGGTTAAAATTGCAAATGTCATTGTTGTTTGTATCACACAAAAATAATAGCAACCACTACCATTCAGTAAAAAACTAAACATGTTTACTTGAGGTTTATAGTAAATTAAGGGAGTGGAAAGGAATTTGAAACAAAAGGAGCTTGCCTTTTTAACAAGTGAAATACTGGAACTGTGCACGCAGAGAACTTAAAAGAACTGGAGGCAGACCTTCAGATTCCAATTTCACTTCAAATACATAGTTACTTTGGAGTTTAGACAAGTAGCCTTGTTTCCTGAAGCCTCAGTTTCCTCATCCTAAAAATGCAAATAATAATTCTAACCGTCTTCAAGGATTGTTGTAAATAGGAACACAAATGAGACATTAGTATATAGAGACAGAGTGGTCACAAATTTTTTACAATTATCAGACTTTAGCCGAGGACAGAGGAACAAATATTTCAAGAGTATTGTGTAAGGAGATGTATGAAAAATGTAAATAGATATCAAAAGATAAATAATAAAAGAATCTTAGTTTTTCTATGTGCAGTAATGTTCCAATGACCAGACTGAGACTTAGAGGTAATTAGAACTAATATAATTATTTTACTACAGCTATAGGGAAGACCCTCTGTGAGGTGGATTGATTCAGTGACTGGGGTAATCGGGATGGGTGTGTCAGGGGCAGTGCGATTGGCACAGGATAGAGCAGGGTTTAGGGCTGTTGTACATAGGGCCGCTATGAGTTGCAAATGACTTTATGGCACATAACAACAACTAGCTATAAAACCCGGGACCAACTTATATAAAGGAAGCCTTTTTATACAGTAGAATCAACACAAAGACGTCTCTCTGGAATCCTTCTCTAATAGTACTGACTAGGGGGCATATCAATGAGAGCACTAGGGTGCAAGGGAGGATGCTTGTAGCTTCTACAGATATTTCATTTGCTGGAGAACATTTTCCAGGATTCCAAATACACAATTAGTGGGTAAATGTAAGTTCTCTTTAGGGGATCATGCTTTGAAATTTTCTCTGAGAGTGAAAAAGGTCACCAACCATCTGTCACTAGTCTTTAATATTCATCCAGTCATTCTTTCTGTATAAACCAGGTGTGTATTTTATACCAAACAGATATATATTAAAAAAAAATCAGACATTGTCCTATCACTTTACTGTGAGAAAGAAGGATTACAGTAGTAACTTACAAGTGAAATAGATATTGTGAGATGGGAAAGATATAAAATATGACTAATGCAGGTATCATAGATTGATGATTTGAGTAAGGATGATCTGATATAATGTTGCTCTTACTGAGAATAGGAATTATTCCGTCTGGTGAAGAAATGGACGTAGATATTTCAGGAACTAGAAATAGTATGGGATTAAAAAAGATAGAATAGATGAGAGTGACAGGAAAAGTATAAGAACAGAAGGCAAGATTAAGGGTGACTTGTGATGAGGTTAGAGAGCTTGACACTGAAGAACTGAACACCTGCCACCACATTGCGATGTTGCCAGCCACCACTGTTCTCTTCTGGTTGATTAACTAGTTACTTGTCTTAAAAATTTCTTAGTGTGGCCTGCACTGCTCTCCTGCCTGGAACATTAGACTGCAGCCACACTGCTTGGAGACCCCTAGCACCTTCGCCTTGAGGCTCCAGCCCCTGCACCTGGTGGCCCTGGCCCCACTGCCTGGACTGCTAATTCACAGACCATATCTCTCCCCAACTGAAGCTAGTCTTCCCTTGAGTCAAAAGTTCAGAGAGAAACTCAGCTAGGGTATCTGCCTCAAACTCCTCTAGAGCAAAGACTTCCTGAGCCAAGCTTTTTAGACTAAGTGCCTGCTAAGGCCTTAAGGCATGAAGAACTCTACTATAGCAATGTCACAGAAGAAACACAACCTATACAGACCCAAAACAAGATGTTACCCAAAAAAAGTGACACAATATCAATGGATTTCCTGAAGCCAGAAAATCTGATGGAACTTTCTGAAAGAGTTCAAAAGATTGAATATTTTCAATGGGTGAAAGAGAAACTCAAAGAATTACAGGACTCTGCAAGCGAAAACCAAGGAGAACTTAAAACACACACACACAAACAATCCAAGACAATGCAGATAAAACAAACAAGTCATCAGAGGATCTGGAAAAAAAAGGAACTACAATCCAGAATATGAGGACCAATGTTTCAGATGCTATCAACATTTCAGAGGCGCATATGAACACTGTTGAAGAGATGAAATACAGACCAGCACAATAGAAGATAGAATTGTCACCACGGATCTGCTAGAACAAGAAGCAGAATCAAAAAGGAAAGAAAAAAAGGAAGCATAAGAATAATGTGGGTCACTGTCAAGAGGAATAACATGCACATAATTGGAATCCCAGAACAGGAAGAAGCAAGTAAAAGCACTGAAAAAGTCATGCAGTAATTATGAGAAGAAAATTTTCCAAGCATAATGAAGAATGAAAGAATTTATATTCAGGAAGTTGAGTGAACTCCATATAGAATAGACCCCAAGAGAAAAATACCAAGGCATATCACAGTCGAATTTGCCAGAATCAAAGATAAGGAGAAAATGCTGAAAGCACTAGGGAGAAACAAAGAGTAATCTATAAGGGAGAGCCAATAAGATTAAAAGTTGATTTCTCAGCAGGAACCATATGAGAAAAAAGACAGTGGAATGGCATACATAGAACATTTAAGGAATACATCAGTAACGAGCAAAACTGTCCGTCAAATATGAAGGAGAGATCAAGATATTCTCAGAAAACCAGAACCTAAGAGAATCTGTAACAATAAGACCAGCATTTTAGGAAACACTGAGAGACATCCTTCTTACAGTGGTGCCACAGAAAGCAAGATGGACCAAAGTAAACAGTAACAACACCAAAAAGAACTCAACCAAATGATAGCAATAAAATCTTGTCTTTCAATAGTTACACTGAATGTGAATGGTTTAAATGCTGAAGAAAATCAGAGTAATGGATTGGATTAAAAAGAAACCCACAAACCCCATCAATATACTGTCAACAAGAGACACACCAGATAAATGAAGATAAAGAAAGATTAAAAAGAAAAGGAGATGGAGGGGGATCTACCAAGCAAATGGCAACCAGGAAAAAAGCAGGAATAGTGATAATAATCTCTGATAAAATAGATTTTAATACAAAAACCATCACAAAGGACTAGGAAGATCACTACATAATGCTCAAAGGGTCAATAGAACAAGAGGACATAACAATAATAACTATCTATGCACCAAATGATAGAGCTTTAAAATATACAAACATTAACAGAACTGAAAAAAGAAATAGATAACACCACTATAGTAAAAGGAGACTTCAGTATACTACTATCAAGAAAAGAAAGAACTACCAGAAAGAAAACAAAGATGCTGAAAAATTAAACCACACAATGAACCAACTAACTCAATCTCATAGTTATACATGTTCTTATGAACCCAAAAAAACACAGTACACCTTCTTTTCCAATGTGCATGGAATGTTCTCTAGAATAGATCACATTTTAGGTCATAAGGCAACCATCAATAAATTTAAAAACAGTAGAAATAATACAAAGAATCTTCTCAGGTCACAATGTTACAAAATTAGAAATTAATAAGAAGAGGATAAAGGAGAAAAAAACCATACATTTGGAAGGTAAACAACACTTGAAACACAGTGTACTAGAAGAAATAAAAAAAGGAAATAAAAAAGTGAAAAAAATGACAATGAAAACATAAGTTACTAAAAGCCCTAGAAAACAGCCAAAGCAGTAATTAGAGGTCAATTTATAAACAAACACATCAAAAGGCAAGAAAACATGATAACTGATTCTCTACTCCAACCTTTCCAACCAATTGAAAAAGAACATCAAGAAAAGCGAACACACTCTAAAAAATCTGCAATTATTAAAATTAGGGCAGAAGTAAAAGAAATAGAAAACAGAAAAACAATTGAAACCATTAAAAAAAAACCAAGAGTTGGTTCTTTGCAAAGTTCAATAAAATCAAGAAATCACTAACAAAGGAAAAGAAAGAAAAGACACAGATAATCCATAAGAGAGATCAAAGGACTAATGCCACAACAGAACCAAATATAAAAGATTATCAATGGAATATTATTAAAAAGAACAACAAAACAACTGTAGTCAAATATGAAAACCTAGAGGAAATGGACAAATACTTAGAAACTCACAACCCACTTAAAAGGGCACAGAAATAAAATACCTAAATAGATACATTAGAAAAGAAGAAGAGATATTAAAACAACTTTCAACAACTACAATAACAAAAAAATTCTGGACCTGATAGGTTTACAAGTGAATTTAATCCAACATTCAGAGAACTGTCACCAATTCTACATAAAGTATTTCAGAAAATAAGAAAAGATGGAATTTACTCAGAGTCATTCTATGAAGCAAACATATCCTTGATAACCAATGTCAGGTAAAGACATCACCAAAATAGAAAACTATAGGCCAGTATCTCTTATAAACATAGATGCAAAATCCTGAATAATAATAGTCTAGCCAATAGATTCCAAAAGTACATCAGAAAAATAATTCACCATGAACAAGTGGGATTCATAACAAATATGCAAGATGATCCAACATAAGAAAAACTATCAGTGTGACTCATGACATTAACAAACCAACGAACAAGAACCACAATATCCTATTAGTTGATGCAGAAAAGGCTTTGACAAAATCTAACACCCTTTTCTGATTAAGACACTCATAAAGCAGGAATATTTCCTTAAAAACTAAAAATTATATATGCAAACCCTAGAGCCAATATCGTTCTCAACGGAGAGAGATAAAAGGCACTCCCTTTGAGAACAGAAACTAGGCAAGGATGCCACTATCACCTCTCCTATTCAATATTGTATTGGAAGCCTTAGCAATAACGTAAGAAAAGAAAAATAAATGAGAGGTATCAAAATTGGGAAAGAGGAGGTAGAATTATCTCGATATGCAGAAGATATGATAGTATACTTAGAAACCCTAAAGACTCTGAGAGAAAACTATTGGACATGGTTAACCAATTCAGCAAAGTGGAAGGATACAAGATCAAAATAGAAAAACCAATTGGATTTCTCTACAGAGACTAAGAGAATATAGAACTGGAACTAAGAGAAGCAATACCCACCACAATAGCTAATCATAAGATAAAAAAGCATACTGCTTCGAAACAGATGAGGGAGAAAACCATTTTAAAGCAACATATGATTAGCTATTATTATCATGACAAGAGTCCAGAGTGAAGGCTGCATAGTCCAATCGACCCAGTGTGGGTGGGGTGGGGTGGGGAGAATTTTATAACAATGAAAGACCTTTTCTTTTACTTTTTTTTCTTTCTTATGAAACACATTGTTTATTTTCCATCAACCTTATTTCCACTTTTTAAAAGACAGTTTAAGACCATTCCGTGGTGGTACCCACCCACTCAGTGGCCTGAGCAGTGGGGGCTGCAGACCAGTCTTCAGTTGCAGGCTGAGCACTCCAGTCTTAAGTAGGGAACTGCTGAATCGGCACAGAGGGCACCTGGACGCCTTCGGACCA
>NW_006399947.1:4717509-4726222 GCF_000299155.1 Elephantulus edwardii
GCCCAAATGCGTTCCTGCTGCAAGGAATTTGAGGACATCCTCCTCCTTCATCTGCAGGACATCAAGGGCTCCGGACATTGTGGAAGTTTCCCTTTTAAGTTACAACGGGAACCAGAACAACGCCTTATGGACCCTTGTGCGGGTAGCGCAGAAAAGCTTCTTTTACTTTTCAAAGAGAAGAGTGAACAGAGAGGTGAATAAAAATGCAATAATAAATAAATGGAAATCAAAAGTCACTGTAAACTTTCATTAAAATTAGTAATAAAAATAAATATAAAAAAGAAAAACAATGTGTATGAACTTTGTATGTTAACCAATATAAAAAGAAAACAAAAAGATAAAAAAAAAGATTCAACATTTCAACTGGGGGAAAAAAAGAACTTATTACTTTTAAAGCCACAAAATAAAGCTTCAGCAACAACAAAAAAGATTAAACACTTCTAAATAAATCTAACTAAAAACACAAAGCATCTATTCAAAGTAAATTACAAAACACTTCTACAAGAAAAAAAAAGACCTGAAGAAATGGAAGAATACACCATGCTTTTGGATAGAACGACTCAATATTGTGAAAATGACAGGTCTACCAAAGGCAATCTACAAGTTCAATGCAACCCCAGTTTAAATAGCAATCCCATTCTCCAACGAGATGGAACAGGCAATTTCCAGTTTCATGTGGAATGGAAAGAGACGCCAAATAAGCAAAACATTCCTGTAAAAGAGAAATAAGATAAAAGGTATCTCTCTGATCTCTAATCCTACTACTCAGCTTTGATTTTCAAGACAGTATGGTACTGGTATACTGACAGACACATAGATCAATGGACTAGAATTAGGAACCCAGAAATCAGTTTATTTACCTATGGACAACTGGCTTTTGACAAGGAGATAAAAATCATGTAAGTGGGGAAATGGAAGCCTCTTTAACAAATGATGTTGGAAAAATTGGAACATTAAGTGTAGAAAACTCAAGCAAGAGCCACAGCTCACACCATACACAAAAACCCTCTCAAAGTGGATCGAGGACCTAGGAGTAAAACCAAGGACTATAAAGTTCATCAGGGAAAAGCTTGGAAGAACTCGAAAAGCCCTAACCCCACAACATGAACAGTCTCCCAAGCATCCTGAAAATCCTACAATCAAGAGAGAATGGTACCATCTAAGAATAAAAAATATTGTGTGTATGTATATATATATACACACACACACACAACCACCAAACTTCTCCAACAGTAAAAAGGAAAGCCACAGACTGGGAAAATATTTGGTAATGATATGTCTGATAAGGGACTTATACCTAGAATTTATAGACTACTCCAGCACTTCAACAAAATAAAGGTAAACAACCCAATCACAAAATGGGCACAAGATATGAACAGACACTTAACCAAAGAACACATTCAGATGGTGAACAAACCATGAGGAAATGTTCAAAAATTCCTACCTCTAAAAGATACAAATCAAACAAATATGTGATATCATCTCACCCCAGTAACAATAGCAAAGTTTATCAGAGCAGCTAACAGCACATGCTGGTGAGCTTGTGGAGAAATTGAAACAGTTATTCACTGTTGGTGGTAGTGAAAAATGGTGCAACCACTCTGGAATGCAGTATGGTATTTTCTCAAAAAGTTCAAAATAGATAGACCATTTGACCCAGCAATATTAGCTCTACTGGAAATATACCCTAAAGAAACTAGAACTCTCACACAAACAGATATATGCACATCCATGTTTATTGCTCTGTTATTCACAATAGCAAAGAAATGGAAGCAACCCAACTGCCAATGAATGAATGAATGAATAGAGAAGCTGTGCTTTATACACAGAATGGAATATTATGCAGCACTGATAAAAGAAGGAGCTAATAAAATATTCTACAAAATGGATGATGCTGAGGACATTATGCTGAGTGGCATATCTCAGTCACAAAAGGACAAATACTGCATAATGTCACTGTTATGAAACAAGACAGACATGAACATTGAGGGAAACTAAGAAAAGAGGGGATAAATAGTGAGCACTGCATTGAAACAGATGAGGGAAAGAACTGTTTAAAAGGATTATATTATTGGGTGTTATTTGCATCGAATAGTCCAGAATAAGAGGTGCATAGCAAAGTGGACTGGCAGGGAGGTGAGGGGAGGAAAATGTGCAACAATGAATGAAATGAAATCCAAGTTTTCTGTAAACTTCATGAAAGTATTATTTTTTAAAAAAAGAAAACAAAGACTGGACATCATGGAATGGTTGAAGAAAAGTGAAAAGAAGATTTCAATCACATAAGAAGATCACAGAAATGGCTGCATGTAATATGAAAGGAAACCATTGTAGGAATCCAATGTACTGAAAATGTTGGTAAGAAATAAGAAAGTGACAGGAAAGATGGGAGTGTTTGGAGACATATGGGAAACTTGCTAGCTTTAATTACATGGAATATGAGGAATGAGAGAGAAGTATTCAAGAGCAGATTGTATATTTTTTTTAGTAACTCAAAAGTATGGCTGTGTATACTCTTTCCATCTTCTTTCAAAGCTTCTTGGATCATTTAATATTCTACCCAAAGCATCCTTAAGTATTGCAACTCAAGGTTTGAATTTGTTCTTCAGTTCCTTCAGCTTAAGAAATGCTGAGTGAGTTCAGCTCTTTTGATTTTCTGACTCCAGCTCCTTGCACATTTCCTTGTAATGCTTTAATTTGTCTTCCTGTGCTACCCTCTGAAATCTTTTGTTCAACACCTTAATATCTCAATTTCTTCCCTTTACTTTGGCTTCTCGGCACTTCAGTGCAATATTTAGAATTTCTTTTGACATCAATCTTGGTCTTTTCTTCTTCCTCTGTCTTTGTAATGACCTTTTGCATTCTTCCTGGATGATATTCTGATATTCTTGATATCCTCTCAGCTCATCTTGTCTATGCTCATTAATGTCCAAGGCCTCAAACCTGTTCCTGAGATGGTTTTTTAATTCAGGTGAGAAAGATTTAAGGTAAAGTTTTGGTTCCTGTGGACTTGATTTCATTTTCCTCAGCTTCAGCTTGAACTTGCCTTTAAGTAATTGGTGTGTTTCACAGTCAATACCTGGCCTAGTTTTCACAACTGGTTAAGCTTCTCTAGCGATTCTTTCCATAGATAAAATTGATACGATTTGTATGCATACCATCAGGTGATGTAATTGATCTGATTCCTATGCATACCATCAGTTGAAATCCATGTGTATAGCCTGTGTATGTTTCTTATAAAATGTATTTGCAATGAATAAGTCGTTAATTGTGCAAAACTCTATCATTCTATCTCCTGCTTCATTTCTTTCACCAAGTCCATGTTTTTCAATTGCTGATCCTTCTCTATTTCCAACTTTTGCATTCCAGTCACTCCTTATTAATAATGAATCTTGGTGGCATGTTCAATCAATCTCTGACTGCAAAAGTTGTAGAAATATTCTATTTCCTTCTTTTTGGCTCTGGTTGTTGGTACATATATTTGAGTGATGTGGTATTCACTGGACTTCCTTGTATGCATATGGATATATCCTATCACTCACAACATTGTATTTCAAGATGGATCTAGAAATGATATTTTTAATTATGAAAGCAAACCCATTTTTCCTCACCTTTTCGTCTCCAGCATTGTAGATCATATGATACTCTGGCTCAAAATGTCCCATGTCAGTCCATCTCATTTCACCAATACCTAGCATCTCAATATTTATGTGTTCCACTTCCTTCTTAACAATATCCAATTTTCCTACATTCATATTTCTTGCCATATTCCATGCTCCAATCACTCGTGTCTGCCTACAGTTGTTCCTCCTCCTATGTGTTTCCATATTTGAGGGCCCAGCCTTAGTTGCTACATATGCTAGTCTAAGTGTGCTCTGCTGTACAAAGGGTTTTCAAAGACCTAATATTTCAAAAGTGTATAGTAAATCCTTCTACCTAGTCTGTCTTAATTTGATTACTCATATTTAGAATACTATTTGACAGACAAGCATTTTGAATTGGTGGACACAGAAGAATTTCACAAAACAACATATGAGCAAGAGCTTGTGGTGATGAGGGAAGAAGTTCCAGCTGCTCTGAAAGAATTGGCAAAAAAAAAGCCCCAGGAAATGCTGGCATACCAATTGGCATATTTCAACAAACAGATTCTGCCCTGGATGTGCTCACCAAGTTGTGTCAAGAAATCTGGAGGATGACCACCTGGCCAACTGACTGGAAGAGATGTATATTTGTTCCCATTCCAAATAAAGGTGACCCAACAGAGTGTGGCAATTATCAAACAATATCATTGATATCACATGCAAGCAAGATTCTGAGGCAGATTATCCAAAAACGACAGGAACAGCACATCAACAGAGAACTGCCTGACATGCAGGCTGGATTTAGAAGAGGCTGTGGCACTAGGGATATTATAGTTAATGTCAGATGGATCTTGGCTGAAAGCAGAGTACCAGAGGAATGTCTATCTGTGTTTCATTCACTATACAAAGACATTTGACTGTGTGGATCACAATAAACTGTGGCTGACTCTGGCAAGAGTGAGAATTCCAGAACACTTCATTGTGCTTATGTGAAACCTATACTTGGACCAGAAGCCAGTCATCAGACCAGAGCAAGGAAACACTGCATAGTTCAAAATTAGGAGGGATGTGCATCAAGCATGTGTCCTATCTCCATATCTTTTCAATCTATATATGCAAAAAGTTTTCTGGGAGATTGGGCTCTATGAAAAAAATGTGGGATTTGGTTATAGGTAGACTCTTCAACAAATTGCTGTGCAGATGAAACAACCCTGATTGCTGAACTGAGGAGGACCTGCAGTGCTTACTGCAGAAGGTCAAGGACTGTAGCCTTCAATATGGATTGAAGATCAACATCAAGAAAACAAAGATTTTCACCACTGGGCCAATTGGCAGGATCATGATAGATGCTGAAGAGATTGAGATTATTGACAGCTTCAGTTTGCTTGGTTCTACAATCAACAGTCTTGGTACCAGCAGCCAGGAAATTAAAAGATGAATTGCATTTGGAAAGTCTGCTGTCAGAGACCTCTCCAAAGTACTGAGAAGTAACGATGTCAGTCTGGAGACTAAGGTGTACCTGATCCAGGCCATGGTCTTTGTAATTACTTGTTATACATAAGAGAGTTGGACAATGACTAGGGATGCTAGAAAGAAAGTTGATGCCTTTGAGCTGTGATGCTGGAGAAGAGTATTGAATATACCATGGACTGCTAAGAGAACAAGTTCATCCTGAAGAGAGTGAAACCAGGCTGCCTCTTGGAGGCAAGAATGCTGAAGCTTTGTATGACATATTTTGTACGTGTTGCAAGGCGGGATCAGTCCTTGGAGAAAGAGGCCACGCTTGAGAGGGTGGAGGGACAGGGCAGGAGAGGAAGACCCATGATGAGATGGATTGATTCAGTCACTAAGGTAATGGGGATAGGTACGTCGGAGACAGTAAGATTGGCAAGAGATAGAAGAGGGTTTAGGACTTTTGTACATAGGGTTGCTATGACTTGCAGGCGACTTGATGGCTCATAACAAGAACAACCACTACAACTTAACAGTGGTGTCAGAAAAAAGTAAAAAACGGTAATATGTTCTGTTTCGTGATGTTCAATTTAGTATATCTGTTTACCGTCAATATAGATTTAATCTCAGCATTAGAAAGCAAACTCTCCCACAACTGGGCCAATAGGTAATATCACTAGAGATTAGAAAAGATTTAAGTTTGTCAATAATTCCGTTCTGATTGGATTGACAGCACCCATGGCAGCAGCAGTCAAGAAATTAAAGAGTGTGTTACATTAAGAAAATCTGCTGTCAAGGAGCCTTTAAGATGCTAAAGAACAATTGTACATTTTAAAGATTAAGGTGTGCCTGATCCATGTTACTATCTTTTCAATTAGTTCCTACATCTGAAACTTGGACAATGTATAAGAAAGATCTAAAAAGAATCAATAACTTTGAATTGTGGTGTTGAACATACCCAAGTGTCAAAAGTACAAACTGAACTCTCTTGGAAGACAACCAACATGCTCCTTAGAGTCAAGAATTGTGAAACTTCAACTCACATACTTTGTCCTTGTTGTCAAGAGGGGCTAGTTCTTGGAGAAAGACAATATTCTGGGAAAGGCAGTGGGTCAACAAAATAAGGGAACAAAAAGATGGACTGGCCGACTGAACAGAACTCTGGCACACCCAGAACAACCGAATGGAACACTTCCCCCGCCCCCACCCCTCCACAACCGACCAGAACATTTATGTGTCAGTCCCACTGAGGGCCCTGCAGGACATCAGCAACCAGACTGTGGTAGTCATGTGTGACTACCTGGAAGCCAGCCCTGTGGGGGTGAGCTATACAGCTGTAACCTGAATGAGATCCCTGAGAGTCCCAACAGGGACAGGTATCCCAGAGTATGAAGAGGACATCTACAAACTGAATGAGTTCCTTGTGCGGGTACCTGTACATCCCTACATCCCTACCCATTTCAGGTAGCCCAGCTGTGCATGAAGGGGACAGTTGTAAACTGAATGAGGTCTCAGTGAGTGCCCATCCAGAAGCTAGCCCTTCCTGGGGCACCAGCAGGACATCTGTAACCTGAGTGAGGTCCCTGTGTGTCCACACCCAGGTAAGAACCAACCCTACCCCCACCCCCACCCCCGCCAGGTGCAAGTGGGAAAGCTACAAACTGAGAGGTCTTCCCATGAGCTAGCCTCACCTGGACAACTAGCCCCACCAGGACAGCTAGCCCCACTAGGCGTGAGCCATACAACATACACCTGTGCTTGTACCTGCTCCTCCTATTCCCCCCTCCCCACCCAGCACACACCTATGCTTGTGCCTACCCCACCTGTTCCTCCCTCCCCCTTAGCCTCACATCTCCTCATGTCCAGTCAACTAACTGCCTTTAATCCTGAGCGTCTTTGTCTGACATAGCTATAACAATTATCCAACAGAAGAGACCGCTTTCACAGGTTGGTTCAGAAATTCAGAGAGGAACATAGGAAACTTAACTGCTAACACCTTCATCTGTAGCGGTGATTTCAGATCAAGAACCTATCATCACCTCAGGTATGAAATACCCTACCACAGAATTACCACAAAAGAAACAGACCACCTCACAAGCTCAAAAGAAAGATGTCACCCCCCAAAAGTGAAACAATACCAATGGATTTCCTGAAGCCAGAAAGTCTGATGGAACTTTCTGAAACAGAATTTGAAAGAACAATTATTGAGTAGTTTCAATGAGTGAAAGGCAAACTTGAAGAATTACAGGACACTGCAAGCAAAAAACAAGAAGAGCTTAAAAAAACAATCCAAAACAACTCAGATAAAACAAATGAAGAATTAGAGGCTCTGGAAAAATAAGAAACAGTGATCCAAAATATGAGGTCCAGTATTTCAGATGCTGTCAACATGATGGAGGGACATAAGAACAGAGCTGAAGCGATGGAACACAGAATCAGTGAAACAGAAGATAGAATTGTCCCCATTGATCTGCGAGGGCAAAAAGCAGAATCAAAAAGGAAGGAAAAAGAAGAAAACCTAAGAATAATGTGGGACACCACCAAGAGAAATAACATGTGCATCATTAGAATCCCAGAAAAGGAAAAAGCAAGTAAAGGCACCAAAAAAGTTGTAGAAGAATTACTATAGGAAAACGTCCCAGGCATAATGAAGAATGTTATTGTTGCTGTTGTTGTTGTTGTTGTTGTTGTTGTTAGGTGTCATCGAGTCGTAGAAGACTCATAGCGACCCTATGAACGAAAGGGCTAAGCAGTGTTCATACATAGAGTTTCTGGAGGCAAGCCATTTTGGAAGTGGAGAATATACATTCAAGAAGCTGAGTGAACATCATATAGAATAGATTCCCCACCCCCCAAAAAAAACAAAAACAAAAACAAAACACCAAGGCATATCATAGTCAAATTTGCCAGAACCAAAGATCAGAAGAGAACCTTGAAAGCAGTGAGGGAGAAACAAAGAATAACTTATAAGGGAGAGCAGATAGGATTAAATGCTGATTTCTCAACAGAAATCGTGTGAGCAAGAAGACAGTGGAATGACATATATCAAATACTCAAAGAACACAACTGTCAACTAAGAATACTGTACCCCGCAAAATTGTCCACCAAATATGAAAGGAGAGATCAAGATATTCTCAGAAAACCAGAACCTGAAAGTTAGTAAAATCAAGACCACCATTTCAGGAAACACTAAGAGACATCCTTTTTAAAAAGGTACCACATAAAGCAGGATGGACTAAAGTAACTAGCAACTACATCAAAAAGAACTCAATAAATAATAGCAATAAAACCTTTCCTCTCAATAATCACACTAAATGTGAATAGTTTGAGGGCACCACTGAAGAGAAATAAAGTAGCAGATTGGATATAAAACCCAAAATTCATCAATATACTATCTACAAGAGACACACCTGAAAAAATGAAGATAAAGACTGAAAATAAGAGTGGGAACAAGTATATCAAGCAAAAGGCAACCAGAAAGAATAAATAATAAATAAATAATAGTGATATTAATCTCTGATAAAATAAATTTCAATGCAAAAACCATCACAAAGGGCAAGGAAGGTCATTTCATGATACTTAAAGGGTCAATAGAATAAGGGGACATAAAAATAATAATAATATCTATGCAGCAAATGAAAGACCTGTAAAATATATAAAACAAACATTAACAAAATTGA
>NW_006399947.1:4728017-4737711 GCF_000299155.1 Elephantulus edwardii
GAAAATTTACACTTTAAATACAAGTCCAAAAGAAATACTAATTCCATTCTTCACTGAGATGGAAAAGGCAATTTCCAATTTCATTATGAATGGAAAGAGACCCTGAATAAGCAAAGCACTCCTTAAAAAGAGAAACAAGGTAGGAGGTATCTCACTCCCTGATTTCAAATCCTACTACATTGCTGTAGTGGTCAATACAGCGTTGTACTGGTACAAAAACAGACACATAGATCAATGGAATAGAATTGAGAATCCAGAAATCAGCTCATCTACCTATGGTAAATTGATTTTTCACAAGAGTAAATCAGTTAAGTGGGGGGAAATGACAGCCTTTTTAACAAATAATGCTGGCAAAATTGGAAAACTATCTGCAGAAAACTCAAGCAAGATCCACACCTCACTCCATACACAAAAAACAACTCAAAATGTAGCAAGGATGTAGGATCAAAACCAAGGACTATAAACTTTACTAAAGACAAGCTTGGAAGAACTCTAGAAGTCCTAATCCACAACATAAACAGTCTTCCAAGCATACTGAAAAACCAGGACAGGATAAAATAGATGAATGGGACCTTCTAAGAATCAAATCCCTATGCACATCCAAAAAGTTATCCAACAGTGTAAGAAGGGAAGCCACAGACTGGGGAAAAATATTTGGTAATGATATGTCAGATAAGGGACTTATACATAGAATTTATAAAATATTCGAGCACCATAACAAGATAAAGGTAAACAACCCAATTGAAAAATGGGCAAAGGATGTGAGTAGACACTTCACCAAAGAAGACATTCAGATGACGAATAAAGATGTGAAAAAATCTTCGAAATGTCTATCTCTAAGAGATATACAAATCAAAACAACTATTAGATATCATCTCACTGCAGTAAGAACAGAAAAATTTAACAGAGCAGTGAACAACAGATGCTGGTGAGGTTGTGGAGAAACTGGAACCCTTATTCACTGTTGGTAGGAGTGTAAAATGGTGCAACCACTATGGAAGGCCATATGCCACTTTCTCAAAAAGTTGCAAATAGAAATACCATTTTGCCCAGCACTTCCACTACTGGGAAAACACCCTAAAGAAATCAGAACCTCCACCCAAACAGATATTCACATACCCATGTTTATTGTGGCTTTGTTCATAATAGCAAACAGTTGGGAACATTCCAAGTGCCCATCAAAAAATGAATGGATAGGGAAGTTTGTGGTATATTCACACAATGGAATACTACACTGCATTGAAAAACATGGAACTCATGAAATACTAAATGGGTGACCCTTGAAGACAATTATGCTCACAGAGGGACAAATGCTGCATAGTGCCACTGTTGTAAAGCAGGATGGACATCAGGGTTGGGGGTAGACTAGAAAAGAGGGGATAAATAATGTATACTGCATTGAAACAGATGAGGGAAAGAACTGTTTAAAAAGTCCAGAATGTAGGCTACATAGTGGAGTGGCCTTGGGGGGAGTGATGTATAACAATGAAACATTTTTCTTTGACTTTTCAAAGAGCGTATTGAGGGGGAGGGGTGGGCAGAGGGAAAAGTGCAGCAGTGTATGAATGGAAATCCGAAATCTCTGTATACTGTCATTAAAATTAATAATAATTAAAAATAATTATGAAATTATAATAAAAATAACAGTAAAATAATATTATATTAAATATATAAAATAATATATAGTATATAAAATAATAAATATTATAAATAAAATAAAAATAATATAAGAAATAATAATTTAAAAAGATACAGTGATAAAAACAACAAAACCCAAAATTTAAAAAGCACAGATTCCTCTTCCTTAGAATGCATAGTTGACATATAATACGTATAAGCTCTGTCATTGAAAATATTTGATAATCCCGAGAGTATAATATTTTTAAACCATGAGAGTAGATTAGACTAATTCAGAGAGCATTGATGGAAAACTAGAGAATGAAATGATCTGTTATAGAAAATATACAACCTTCAAAAGGAATAAATTAGGTAGAATTTGTCCAAATACTGAGGAAAAATAGTATGGTATGATGAAATGTGCTGACAAGGAAAGTATTAATTTTCTTTTATTGTTGCTGTTGTTGTTAGGTGCTACATAGTCAACTCAGACTCATGTAATTGTTGGTGTCTTTAGTCGAATATGACTCATAATGACCCTATGTCTTATCCTGTGCCATTCTTACAATTTCTGACACATTGACCCCATTGCTGCGGTCACTGCATCAATCTACCTGGTGAGGGTGTTCTTCTCTTTCATCATCCCTCCACCTTCTCAAGCATGATGTTCCTCTCCAAGGAATAACATTTCTTAAGAACAAACTGTGACTGACTATGAAAAGAATGGGAATCCCAGAACACGTGATTGTGCTAATGCAAAACCTATACTTGGACCAGGAGGTACTCATCAGAACAGAGCAAGGAAACATTGCATGGTTAAAAATTTGTAAGGGTGTACGCCAAGGATGTGTCCTATCTCCATACCTTTTCTACCTATATGCAGAACAGATTATCCAGGAGGTTGGGCTGCAGAAGGAAAAGTGTGGCATCAGGATTGGAGGAACACTCATCAACAATCTTACTGAGTTAGGCAGATGACACAATCCTGCTTGCTGAAACTGAAGAGGTCCTGCAGTGTTTGTTGCAGAAGATTAAGGACTGCACCCTTCAATATTTACTGAGGCTCAATATCAAGAAGACAAAAATTCTCACCTCTGGGCCAATTGGCAGCTTCAGGATGGATGGTGAAGAGATGGAGATTGTTAACAGCTTTAGTTTGCTTGACTCCCCAGTCAACACTCTTGGCACCAGCAGCCAGAAAATTAAAAGATGTATTGTGATGTGAAAGTCTGCTGTTAAGGGCTTTTCCAAAGTACTGAAGAGCAATTACTTGCTATGCATTAGAGAGCTGGACACTGACTAGGGAGCATAGAAGAATTGATGCCTTTGAACTATGTTGTTGGAGAGTAGTATTGACTATACCTTGGACTGCTAAGAAAACAAACAGGTTCACCCAGGAGAGGCTTAAGCCAGGCTGCCCGTTAGAGGCAAGGATTCTGAAGCTTCATCTGACATATTTTGGACATGTTGAAAGGAGGAACCAGTCCTTGAAGAAGGACATCATGCTTTAGGAAGGTGGAGGGATAGCACAGGAGAGAAAGATTCTCCATGTGGTGGATTGATTCAGTGACTGGTGTAATTTGGAATAGGTTTGTTGGAGACAGTGAGATTGACACAGGATAGAGCAGGGTTTAGGGCTGTTGTACATACGGTCGCTATGAGTTGCAGGTGATTTGATGCACATAACAACAATAACAAAAACATGCCTTAAGTATATGAGAAGAAGCTTTATCATCTTTGCCTCCAAGGAGCACTATGACTGCATTATCTTCTCAAAATACTGGTTTATTCTTTTGATAGTCCCTAGGATATTCAGTATTCTTCATTACCACAACTGAAAGGCTTCAATTCTTCTTCTGTCACATTGTCCAGCTCTCAGTAGCATATAAATTAATTGAAAAAAAAAATCCATGTCCACAATCAGTTACACCTTATGTCACTACTCCTCAATAATATTGAGAGGTCCCTGCCAGCAGATTTTCCCACTTTAAAACAAAACTAAGACTCATTGGTGTTCTTCTTGTTATGTGCCATTGAGTCGACTATGACTCATGGTGATCCTATGTATAATAACTCTGAACCCTACTCTATCCTGAGCCAATCTCACTGTCTCTGATACACCTACCATCTTTACCCCAGTTTTTGTGTCCATCTATCTCATCAGTGGTTTTCCTCTTCTGTGTAGTCTCTCAATCCTTTCACGCACGATGTCTTTCTCAAAACACTGGTACATCCTGGCTACATGCCCAAAATACCTGATATAGAGTCTCAAAACTCTTGCATCCAAAAACTGACTAGATTTCACCCTGTCCATAACAGACTTGTTAGTTCTCTTGGCAATCCATGGTTTGTTCCAAACTTTTCTCCAGAATCATGACTCAAAGGCATCAATTCTTATTTTGTCATTATTAATCATTGTCCAGTTTTCTGATGCATAGCAATTAATTGCAAGAACTATGACCTGGATCTAGCAATTCTTAGTATCTAGATTGACATCATTTCTCTTAAGACTTCTAGAGAGGTCCTTGACAGAGGATTTCCCAGTGCAATTTGTCTCTTGATTTTCTGACTGCTGGTGGCAAGAGTGTTTGTTGATTGTGGAAGTCATCAAGCTGAAATTGTTGACAATCTCAATCTATTCTCCATCTATCATTATGCTGCTAATTGGCCTAGTGGTGAGAATTTTTGTTTTCTTGACGTTGATCCATATTGCATTCTATAATCCTTGACACTCTGCTGCAAATGCTTCTGGTCCTCCACACTTTCATCTAGCAAAGATGTGTCATCTGCATAACCCAGGTTGTTATCTCGTTGAGGGTCTTTCTTTCCTTTTCTGACTATCCATCTTTTCTTTCATAATGTCCTTCTCCAAGGATTGGATCCTCCTTAGAATGTGCCCAAAGTAAATGAGACAAAGTTTCACCATCCTCACCTCTAATTTGCATTCTAGATGCACATCCTTCAAGACAGAATTTTCCTTTGGGGAGCTCAAGGGTTATTCAACACTCTTCTCCAGAACTCCAATTCTAAGACTTCTTCCTCTGTCATCCTTATTCATTGCCTAACATGCAGATACATATGAAACCATTGACAAGATCATACTTTGGATCAAGTTCACTTTGCTCTTTAAACTGAAACCCTTGATCTTTAGAACTTTGGAGAAATCCTTGACAGCAGATTCTTGAATGCAACACACCTTTTGATTTTTTGACTGGTGCTACCATGCTTGTTGATTACACATCTAAGTAAAATGAAGTAATTGATAACATTCCTTCATCTATCATAATGTTGCCTATTGGTCCAAGAGTGTTTTGCTACCTTGATGTTGAGGTGTAACCATATTGAATCCAATGTTGTTTTTGTTGTTGCTATCTGCCATCAAACTCCCTGTGACTCATGGTAACACTGTGTACAACAGCTCTAAGTCTGACCTATTTGGAGCCAGTCTCACTGATTCTGGCACACCTATTACCTTTACCCCAGCTACTGTGTCAATCCATCTCATTCTGAGGTCTTCCCCTCTGTGCTTTCTGCAATGACTGGTCTCTCCTGTCTCCAAGGAGAAATGTTACAAGTCTTGACCCTTAACTAATTACTTATAGACATATTACAAAAGCCAATTATAATTTATTGATTAATTCATTGTAATAGTTAAGTGAAATTTATTTACATTGTACTTTATAAACTCATCACAACATATTGATTCATTGATAGTGGGGAAAACTCATTCTCCCCTGGGATTCCAACTCATCTCCTTCTTTTGCCTCTCATGGCCATTGGTGTGGATAGGGTCCTTGGCTAGTTCAGCAGTTCACAACCACCAGAGTGACCAGAGTCAACAGCTCAGTCACCGGTCTGACCAGGATCATAAGCTCACATTCACCAGCTTGGCCAGAGTCTTTGGCTTTGAAAAGAGCCTTTGAGTTTTCGGTGTTCAGCTCATTGTCTTCAGCAGATATTATGGGAAGCCAATACTAAATAATCGTAATAAACTGAATGATATTTCAGGATGTGGGGGAGGCTCCGTTCAAGCTAGAGTTCACCCTGAGGCACTTAAGGCAATCCTTAAGGGTTTCCCAGATTCTTGCATTTGCTAATCCCTCCCTCCTGAGTCAAGAAGAAGGTTTTCAATAGAAAGAGCTTGACTTCATTTACATTGAAATTTCTTTGTGATTTACTTCCTGATAATTTTCAATAAAGATACAGGGAAGTTGGAATGGGGGTCTTCAGTTGAGAACTGCTGGTCCCCTGTTTTATGCTCTCTGTTCTATCTCACTCCTGGTTGTCTGTCTCATTATTAATAGTTATAACTAATTTTGTTGTTGTATCTGCCATCAAACTCCCTGTGACTCATGGTGACACTATGTACTGCTCTAAGTCTGACCTATTTGGAGCCAGTGTCACTGATTCTGGCACACCTATTCCCTTTACCCCAGTAACTGTGTCAATCCATCTCATCTGAGGTCTGCAACAAGAAATGAAGTTTTTAGCTGAGCTTTCTAGGTTATAATGCCATTTGGCTGACTGCTGGAGGATACATTGCATTCAATCAATAATATTCAATCTGTGAGTGTTACATGGTATTTAACCAAAAACATTATGAATAATAATATTTAAACTTTGGTTTTTACCAACTTTTAGTTTCAAAATGAGTTATATGACCAATCCCATTAACACCAAAACAACATGGGTTTGACAAATCATGCTGTCAGTGGGGCCCCCAAAGCCACTAAGGACTTACTTGGGCATGTTTAAGTATATCAAACTGTTTTGTATATGTTTTCACAAATATTCCTAACCTACTTTATAACATATAACATAGCAATTTTCTAACATATTTCTTATTCTTAAACTTAAGCCAATGTTTTTACACCAAACTTATCATAGCAAACTCATAATATTTTTCTATATTTAAAATACTCATGTAACTTCATAGTGTTTCACAGAAAGCTTATGATATTTTATAATCTGTTTCACAGCAAATTAACAGCAAACTTATGTTTTATAATATGTTTCATAGCAAATTTATTATGTTTCACCACAAATTTATGATATTCTGTATAATATGTTTTACAGCAATTTTTTTTATACTTAAACTGCTCATAATAGAAAAATGTAGTGCCATCATCTCCAAGACAGACCTATTTGTTCTATTGGCTTTCCATGACATGTTCAGTACTCTTCTCCAGCAAGACAACTCAGAGGAATCTGAGGAATCATTTCTTCTGTTATCTTTAGTCATTGACCAGCTCTCTGATGCATTATTTATTCCTAGGGATAATATTAGCAAATCTTAAGAAATTAGATCATTTTAAAGAGCAGAATCTGACCCACAGTCTGCTCCTGGCCTTGTTTTTACTGTTGACATTAAGACTCTTCAACAATTCCTTCTATAGATGTAGTCAATCTAATTCCTACGCAGTCCATCAGGTGAGGTCCATGTGTAAAGTAGCTATTTGTGTCTTTAAAAAAGGTATTTGCAATGTATAAATCATTGAAAATACAAAATCCTGTCATTCTATTTCCAGTTTCATATCTTTCACTTAGGTCATATTTTCTGATAGCTATTCCTTCTTCAGTTTCTAACTTTTGCATTTGATCCACCAATTATCATTAACCCATCTCGATTGCATATGTGATCATTTTCAGACTGCAAGATTTAGTAACAATTTTCAATTTCTTCCCTTTTGGCTCTAGATGTAGGAGTGTATAATTAAGTAATAGTTGTATTAACAGATCTTCCTTGTATATATATGGATGATATGTTGTAACACACAAATTGAAGTTCAAGATAGAACTTGAAATTAAAAGTAAAAAAGAAAGCTATTCCAAGTAAAATGGCTGAAAAGAAGATTTAAAAGAGCTTCTCAAGAGGCAAAAAGAAAGGAATATTCAGAGAGCTGAAATGGGAGACTAAAAAAGGGAACAACTCATTCCATGTTTCTCAAGCTGAGAAAAACACATTTAAGACTCAAGTTACAAACGAGGAGGACCTGAGGCATTTGCTGCAGAGAGTCAAGAACTGCAACTCAATATGGATTTAAGCTCAATATCAAGAAAATAAAGACTAGTCTCTCTCAGGGAGAAGTGATAGGGAATGGCAAAGGACACACTGACAAAGGAGATTAATTAGAACTGGCTTTGACAAGGACTGTGGCAAATGGACAATTAAAACAGACTTTCAAGGGGGGGAGAAGAACAAACTGGGGAGGAGGGTAGAGAAAATAGTGCAGCAATGAATAAATGAAAATCCAAAATCTCTATAAATGTTTATTAAAATTAATAAAATTTAATAATTTTAAAAAAAGAAAACACCTTGGACAATCCATAGAGAAAAAAAAAAAAAAAAGATTCTCACCACTGGACCAATTAGCAGCATCATGATAGACAATGAAGGGATTGAGATTGTTAACAGCTTCAGCTTGCTTGGCTCCACAAGCAACACTTTTGGTACCAACAACCAAGAAATCAAAAGTTGAAGTGCCTTGAGATAGTCTGCTGTCAAGGACCTCTCCAGAGTACTAAAGAGCAATAATGTCAGTCTAGATACAAAGGTGTGCCTGATCCAGGTCCTGGTCTTCACAATTACTTGGTATATATCAGAGAGCACAATAATGACTAAAGATGATATAATTGTGGTGCTGGAGAAGGGTGTAGAGTATAACACAGACTGCTAAGAGAACAGGTTCTTCCTGTAGAAGGTGAAACCAGACTGTTCCCTAGAAGCAAGGATTTTTGAAGTTCCATCTGACATACCATGGACAAGTTGTAAGGAGAGACCAGTCCTTGAAGAGGGACATTATACTTGGAACCCTGGAAGGACAGCACAAGATTGGAAGACCCTGGATGTGATAGATTGACTCAGTGACTCTGGTAAAGGAGGTAGGTGTATGAGAGACAATGAAGTGGGCTCAGGATAGAGCAGGCTTTAGAGCTGTTGTAAATAGGGCCACTATTAGTTGGAATCGGATCAATGGCACATAGCAATATAATGAACAATGTATTGAACAACTCAGGAAACACCAAATAATATGGCCATTGAACTAAAAATAACCAAAACACTGAAAACTTTAAGGCAGTATTATGAGCAGAAATCAATTGTAATGAAGGAGAAAGTTGAAGATGCACTGAAGGCATGGGAAATAAAACGAAATCCCAGGAATCAATAGGACACCAATTGACTTATTTCAATTAAAAAATACAGCCTAGGTGTGGGCACCACTCTATGCCAGGAAATTTAGAGGACAGCTGTTCTGATTAATAGATTGGAAGAGGCCTATATTTGCTTCCCTATCCAAGAAGGGTGATGAAACAAAATCTGGAAACTAACAAACAATATTATTAATATCACACACAAGCAAAATACAACTGAAGATCATTCCTAAGCAGCTGGAATAGTACATAGATAGAGAATTATAAATTGTTCAAGCAGGATTTAGAAGAATCAATGGCACTAGGGATTTCATTGTTGATGTCAGATGGATCCCAGCTAAAAGTAAAGAATGCAAGAAGAATGTCTTTTTATGCTTTAGTGACTATGCAAAAGAATTTGACGGTGTGGGTCTGTGAGAGGAATTGGAATCCCAGAACATGTAATTGTGCTCAGGCAAAACCTATACCTAGCCCAAGCGGCTATTGTGTAATCAGAACAAGGAAACACTACATAATTTTAAACTAGGAAGGGAGTGTGGTTAGGTGGCTGGCTGGTCTAGAAGCTTCTTCAAGCCACCACTTCCCTGTATTTGCTAAAGGCTGTAGTCAAGCCCAGGCACACTCACACCCTGCCCAGTAATAAAACCACTGCCTGTCATATTGAAGGGCTGCAGTTTTAGACATCAATTCCACCCAGAGCACTAGACCACTGTCCTTGCCACCTGGAAACCCCGTTGCCCAGATGCAAGGAGAAGGTCCAGCTGTTGCCCTGCTGTCCAGTGCCAGGAGCACTGATATTATAGGTACTTTGGGTGAAACAGTGCTGTCTAACTACATCATGTGGTATTTCTTAAGCGTAAGTAGAAGAGTTGGACAGTGAATAGGGATGATAGAAAGAGAATTGATGCCTTTGAGCTGTAATGCT
>NW_006399947.1:4738267-4742055 GCF_000299155.1 Elephantulus edwardii
TAGAACCAATGAACACCCCAGCTAGAGAGAACCAGATGAAATATGTTGATGTGGAGTTATTTGAACAGCTGCAGAAGAAGACACAAACTATGGAAGAAACAATGGAAGTCATTAAGAGAGAAAATACCCTAGAGACAGCAATCCAGAGAAACATATTGATGAAGAGAAACTTCAACAGCTATGGAAACAAAAATGGGGGGAAAAAACCCAAAAAGCAAAACAAAACAAAAAAACAAACCAAATGAAAGAAAGAATTGATAATATAGTATCTATAGATAATAATGTACAAGAACTTAAAATTCATCACAAGACAGAGAGCGTAGAGCCAACACAGTACTGGAAATAACAGAAAAGTATGAACATGAAACCAGAATAAGACCAAAACGGCAGAAGTATCCAAAGTACTGGTGGCACAAAAAAGTAGATCTGAACAGATTCAGCAGAGAGTCAGTGAGCAGAAGACAAGACCCTCACTAGAAACATACTAGAAGAAAACTTAAAGCATGAGATATAAAGAAAATTAAGAAAACATTAGAGTCATGTGGAATGGCATCAAAAGAAACAACATATCCATGACTGGAATTCCAGAACATGGGAGTGACAGAAAAAATATGGAGAAAATTGTGGAAGAAGTACTAGAAGAAAACTTCTTGGGTGTTTTGAAGAATGAGAAAATACACATTCAAGAAGCACCAAATAAACTTGACCAAAAAGAAAAACATCAAGACATATCACAGTCAAATTCTCAAATTAAAAGATAGGATAGAATAGTAAAACAAGACAAGAAAAATGACAAGTCACCTATAAAGGGGAAACAATTAAATTCAGCTATGATTTCTTAGCAGAAACCATATGAGTTATAAGACAATGGGATAGCATATACAGAAAAATTGAAAGATACAATTGCCATCCAAGGATCCTATACCCAGTGAAATATTCTATTAAATAAGAAGGAGAAATTAGATCCTTTGAAGAAAAATAAGGAACTTAGGGAATTTGTGAAAACAAGATTAAAACTACAAGAAATTTTAAATAAAATCCTTTACATGGGTACATCAAAAAATAGTGGATGGACTACAGTAACCAGAAACAACAGAAAAAGAAACACAGCAAAATGGAAATGGGAAAACCTTGCCTGACAAAAATCACACTTAAGGTGAATAGTCTAAATTAACAAGTCAAGACAAAAAGAGTAGCAGAATGGATAAAAAAACCAATGTCCATCAATGTGTTGCTTATACAAGGCACATCTAAAAAATGGAGAGAAAGACTCAAAATCAAAGGCTAGAAAAAAAAAATAAGCCAAGCAAATGGCAACCACAAAAGAAGCAGAAGTAGCAATACTAATCTCTGATCAAATAGGCTTCAGAATGAAAATAAGGAACAGCATTATATATTGATTAAAGGCACAATAGAGCAAAAGGATCACTTAGGTCAACATTTACACATGAAGTGATAGAATTGCAAAATATATTAAACAATGGTTAACAGAACTGAAAATAAATAGAGAGCACCACAATAGTGATAGGAGACTTCAACATACCACTATCTACAAAGGATAGGTTAACTCAAAAGAAATGTAATAAAGATTCAGAAGAGCTAAATTATACAATCAGCCAACTTCACCTTGTAGATGTATTCAGGGTATTGAAGTCAACTAAACCTTAATTCACTTTCTTCTCAAATGCACATGGTACATTCTCTAGAATCAATCACATATTAGGACACAAAGCAAGCCTCGACAAATTAAAAAATATTGAAGTAACGCAAAGTGTCCTCTCAAATCACAATGCTATAAAACTAGAAATTAACCATAGGAGGGGAAAGCTTACAAAATCACCCACGTGGAAATTGAATAACTATCTACACGATTGGATTATAGAAGAAAGTTTACAGAATTCTATAGGGCCTCCACAAGAAAAAGACTGATAACATCTTTACAAAAAAGGCAAAAGACATGGAAAGAATTTTTGCAGAAGAAATGCTTAAAATCACTGGCAATAAGAGAGATGCAAATTAAAAGCATAATGAGATATTATCACACTCAGGAAACAGTGGCAAAGATTAACAGGACAGCAAGTAAGAAATGTTGGAGAGAATGTGACAAGAAAGGAACTTTTATATACTATTGGTGGGATTGTAAAATAGCACAGCCACTCCAGAAGGCAGTTTGGCATTTCATAAAGCAGAACATAGAAATTCCGTATGACCCAGCTATTCCACTGATTGGAATACCCAAGAAAGTGAGAACTGTGGCACAGAGAATTGTTCACCAATATTCATATCACTCTGATGATCTGATAGTCTGTGAAGACCGTGGCCTGGATCAGGCACAAGTTAGTCTCTAAACTGACATTGTTGCTTCTCAGGACTCTGAAGATGTCCTTGACCTAATGAAATTCATGTTTTTTATCTTCTGACTGCTGGTGCCAAGAGTGTTGACTGTGGAGCTGAATAAGCTGAAGCTATTAACAATCTCAATCTCTTTTCTATCTATCACAGTGCTGCCAATTGGCCCAGCAGTGAGAATTTTGTCTTCTTGATGTTACAATTCAATCTATATTGAAGACTACAGTCCTTGACCTTCGGCAGCAAGAAGTCCAGGTCCTCCTCAGTTTGCATGAAGTAGTTAGTTGATGAGTATTCCTCAAATCTTGATGCCACATCCCCCTCATAAAGCCCAACTTTCTGAATGATTTGTTCTGCATATTGTTTGTTGTTGTTATGTGCCGTCAAGTCGTTTGCTACTCATAGCGACCCTATGTACAACAGCCCTAAACCCTGCTCTATCCTGTGCCAATCGCATTGCCTCTGACACACCCATCCCGATTACCCCAGCCACTGAATCAATCCACCTCATAGAGGGTCTTCCCCTCCTGCGCTATCCCTCCACCCTACCAAGCATGATGTCCCTCTCCAAAGACCTCTCTCTCCTTGCAACATGTCCAAAGTATGTCAGATGAAGCCCCAGAATCTTTGCCTCCAAGGAGTAGCCTGGTTTAACCCTCTCTAGGATGAATCTGTTTGTTTTCTTGGCAGTCCATGGTACATTCAATACTCTTCTCCAGCACATCTCAAAGTCATCAATTCCCCTTCTGTCCTCCCTAGTCATTGTCCAGTTCTCTGATGCATAACGAGTGATTACAAAGACCATGGCCTGTATCAGGTGCACCTTTGTCTGCATATAGATTGAAAATATATGGATGCAGGACACATTCTTGACCCATGCCTTTCTTGATTTTGAATCATGCAGTGTTTCTTTATTGAGGACTGCTTCCTGGTTCAAGTATAGTTTTCACATAAGCACAATCAAGTGTTCTGAGATTCTCATTCTCCTCAAGTTTAACTAAAATTTATTTTGATACACACAGTCAAATATCTTTGCATAGTCAATGAAACACAGGTAGATACCCCTCTGGTACTCTTTGCTTTCTGCCAAGATCCATCTGACATTGGGAGAAATGTCTCTTGTGCCACAGAGTCTTTTAAATCCAGCTTGTTATTTCTGATGGTTTTTCTATCAATGTACTCTTCTAGTCATTTTTGGATAATCTTCAGCAAGATTTTCTTTGCGTGTGATATTAGCAATATTGTTTGATAATTTCCATACTCTATCGAGCCACTTTTTAAATTTTTTTTAAATGGGAAATATGGATCTCTTCCTATCAGTTGGCCAGTTGTTTGTTCTCCAGATCTTTTTGCACAACCTGGTAAGCATGTCCAGAGCAGCGTCTGTTTCTTGAAATATATCAATTGGTATTTCATCACCCTGAGGCTTTATTTTTTGC
>NW_006399947.1:4742320-4757230 GCF_000299155.1 Elephantulus edwardii
TTCACTGAGCATACCACAACTTCTCAATCCATTCATTTGTGGTTGGACATCTGAGCTGTTTCCATGTACTTGTGATGGTAAATAATACTGCTATGAACGTTGGTGTACACGTTTACATTTGAGCCACAGTTCTCACTTTCTTGGGGTATATTCTAAGCAAAGGAATAGTAGAAGGTGTAATTTTTCTATTCAGATATTTGAGAAAGCACCAAATTGCCTTCCAGTGTCGTTATACCATTGTACAATTCTACCGACAATGTAAAAGAGTTCCTTTCTCTCCACATCTTCTCCAACATTTTCAACTTGCTATACTATTAAACTTTGTCACTGCTACTGCAATGAGATGGTATCTCATTGTGGTTTTGATATGCTTCTCTCTTATTGCCAGAGATTTTGAGCATTTCTTTATAGGCCTGTTTGCCATTTGAATATCTTCCTCTGTGAAATTTTTCCCCATGTCTCTTGCCCATTTCGTAATTGGTTTCTTCTTCTTTAGGAAGCCTGGGATAGTCTATAAACTTCCATTATGAGACTTTAGTCTAAGATTATATTAACAAATGTTTGTTCCCAGTCTGTAGATTTTCCTTTTCTTAGGTCTTTTATTGTGTCTTGCTGCAGAAATATTTTGTAGTTTTCTTTACATAGGTCTTTTGTATCTCTAGTTATGTTCATTCACAAGCATCTCAATTTGTGGTTGTCTATTGTAAATGGTACTGAGGTGTTTTATTTCTTTTCCTTCTCTGAGTTCTCTTTGTTACTGTAGAGGAATCCCACTGATTTTTGGGTATTGTTTTTTATATCTTGCCATTCTAATAACTTGGCTTACTAGCTCTAACAGTTTTTTTGTTGTTGTTGAGTCTTTGTGGTTTGCTATGAGCACTATCGTATCACCCACACATAGCTATATTTTAACCATCTCTTTGCTGTTATGGATGCATTTTATTTCCTTATCATATTGCCTTAGCAAGCACTTTAGTACAATATTGAATTGAAATGGTGACAGTGGACATCTTTGTGTGGTTTCTGTTTGCAAGGAAAATGTTTTTAGTCTTTCTCGATTGAGAATGATATTGGCTCTTTGTTTTGCATAAATACTTTTCACTATGTTGAGGAAATTCCTTTCTATTCCAATTTTGCTGTGTCTTAATCAGGAAGGGATGTTGGATTTTGTCAAATACCTGCTCTGCGTAAATTGCTAATATCATGTTTCTTATTATTTATTTTGTTAATATGTTAATTACTGGGATGTATGAGGAGGAATGTTGCATCAGGATTGGTGGAAGGGTCATCAAAAACCTGTGTTATGCCAATAACACAACCATGATTGCTGAAACTGAGGAGGACCTGAAGTACTTGCTGCAGAAGGTCAGGGACTGCAGCCTTCAATACAGATTGAAGCTCAACATTAAGAAAACAAAGATTCTTACCACTGGGCCAATTAGCAGCATCAGTGTGGATGGTAAAGAGATTGAGATAGCTTACAGTTTTCGTTTACTTGGCTCCACAGTCAACACTCTTGGTAACAGCAGCCAGGAAATCAAGAGATGAACCGCATTGGGAAAGTCAGCTGTGAGAGACCTCTCAAGAGTACTGAAGTGCAACGACATCAGGCTGGAGACTAAGGTGCACCTGATCCAGGATATAATCTTCACATTTATTTGACTATGCATCAGGGTGTTGGACAGTGACTAGGAATGATAGAAAGAGAATTAATACCTTTGAGCTGTGGTGCTGGAGAATAGTGTTGAATATACCATGGCCTGCTGGGAGAACAAACAGGTTTGTCCTGGAGAGGGTGAAGCCAGACTGCTCCTTGGAGTCAAGGATTCTAAAGCTTCTTCTGACATACTTTGAGCACGTTGCAAGGAGAGGGACTTCACGTTTGGGAGAGTGGACAGACGGTGCAGGAGAGGAAGACCCTCAATGAGATGGATCGATTCTATGATTGGAGTGGTGGGAATGAGTGTGTTTGAGATGGCGAGGTTGGCACAGGATAGAATGGCATTTAGAACTCTTGTACACAGGGTCACTATGAATTGCCAGCAACTCGATGGCACATAACAACAACAACAACAACAATAACATGGTGAATGACACTGATTGTTTTTCATATATTGAACCATCCTCGCATACTTGTTATGATTCCCACTTGGTCATGGTGAATTATTTTTTTTACATGCTTTTGGATACTATTGGCTAGGATTTTGTTAAGGAATTTTGCATCTATATTCATAAGAGATATTCATCTGTAGTTTGCTTTCTTGGTAATATCTTTGCCTGGTTTTGGTATAAGGGTTATTCTTGCACCATAGAATGACTCTGGGAGTGTTCCTTCTTTTTCAACTTTTTGAAATATTTTAAGTATGATTGGTGATATGTCTTCTCTGAATGTTGGTAGATTTGAGTTATGAAGCCATAAGTTCCAGGAGTTTTCTTTTGGGGGAAGTCTTTTTATAACATTTTCAATTTCTTCTTTTGTGATGGGTCTGTTCAAGTGTTCTATATCTACCTGTCCTTGTCAACCTGGGTAGGGTATGAGTTTCAAGGAATTTGTTGATTTCTGCTTTCAAATATAACAAAGTATAGCTTTTTACAGTATTCTGATACTATAGATTTAATTTCCTCTGATTCTGTTATGATGTCACCTCTATAACTTCTTAATAGAATTTTCTGTGTCTTCCCTTTTTTCCCTTTTGTTAAGTCTGCCAGTGGTTTGTCAATTTTATTGATTCTTTCAGAAAACCAGCCCTTGGTCTTATTGATGGTTTCGATTGTTTTTCTATTTTCTATCTCACTGATTTCAGCTCTTGTCCTTAGAATTTCTTCTCTTCTAAAGGCAGTAGGATTAGATTCCTGTTCTTTTTCTGGATGATGATGTTGTTGAGTTAAATCATTGATTTTTCTTCATTATTCCTTTTTTATGTATGTCTCTATTGCAATGAAATGCCCCCTGAGGACTCCCTTAGCTGTATCCCAGAGGTTTTGGTATATTGTATTTAATTTTTAATTTTTTCAAGGAACTATATAATTTCATTCTTTGTTTCTTTTATAACCCAATCATGTTCTAGCAGAGAGTTGTTTAGCTTCCACATGAATGATTTTGTAAGCTTTATGCTCCTGTAGTTAATTTCTAGCTTTACGCATTGTGATCTGAGAAGATACTTTGTAATATTTCAATATTTTTTTATTTGTTGAGGCTTGCTTTGCGTCCTAATATGTGAATAATTCTGGAGACTGTAGCATATGCACTTGAGAAGAAAGTGGATTGAGTTTTATTTGTGTGCTGTTCCTTGAATACATCCACTAGGTCAAGTTGGCTGACTGTGTAGTTCAGGTTTTTGGCAACTTTGTTAGGTTTCTTTTGGGTTCACTTATCCTTTGGTGATAGTGGTTTGTTGAAATCTCTTACCACTGTTGTGGTGTTGTCTATTTCTTTCTTCAATTTTGTTAACTCTTGTTTTATGTATTTTGCTGGTCTATCATTTGATGCATAAACATTGACCAATTTTATGTCTTTTTATCTATTGTGCCTTTAATCAGTGTGTAATGCCCTTCCTTATCTTATATGGTGGTTTTCACTCTGAAATCTATTTTATTAGAAATTAATATTGCCACTTTTGCTTGTCTAAGGTTGCCATTTTCTTGGTATATTTTTTCCTCCCCGTCTTTGATTTTGAGTCCGTCTTTTTCTTTTTTTTATTCAGTGTATATGTATCTTGTAGACAATATATTGATGGGCTTTGGTTTTTTATACATTCTGCTACTCTTTCTCTTTATTAGCTATTTAGTCCATTCACATTAAGTGTGATTATGATCAGGCCGGGTTTTACTTTTGACATTTTGCTGTGCTTCTTTTTCTGTTGTTTCTGATTATTATGGCCCATGAGCTTTTTTTTTTCACCTTTGTGTGAAGAATTTTACTTAAAATTTCTCAGTTTTGGTCTTGTTTTCTTAAATTCCATCTTTTGTGCAAAGGATCTAATTTCTCCTTCATATTTGATGGAGAGCTTTGCTGTATGGGATCTTTGGGTGGCAATTGTTTTCTTTCAACTTTCTCTATATGCCATCCCATTATCTTCTAGTTTGCATACTCTCTGCTGAGAAATCAGAACTTAATCTAATTGTTTAATCTAATTGTTAACTTAATCTATTTGTTTCTAATTGTTTCTTCTTTGTAGGTAACTCTTTGTTTTTCTCATGATGCTTTTAGAATTCTATCCGTATCTTTTAATTTGGATAACTTGACTATCATATGTCTTGATGTTTTTCTTTTTGGGTCTAGTCTATTTGGCATTCATTGTGCTTCTTGAGTATGGATTTTCCCCATTCTTCAAAATACCTGGGATGTTTTCTTCTAGTACTTCTGCCATTATTTTCTCAGTGATTTCCATCTCATTCCCCTGTTGCAGAATTCCAGTCATACATATGTTATTCCATTTGATGTCATCCCATATGATTCTAATATTTTCATTTTCCTTATATCTCATCTCTGATTTTTCTTCAAGTATGCTTTCAGTGAGGCTCTTGTCTTCCAATTCACTGATTCTCTGCTCCATCTTTTCAGTTCTTTTTTGTGTTATCAGCATGCTGGGCACTTCTGCCATTTTGGTCTTAATATTCTGGATTGCATTTTCACACTTTTCTATTATTTTTACTACTGTGTTGGCTATACCCTCTTTGTCTTATGGTAATTTTTTAAGTTCTTGTACCTCTTTGTTTATTCTATCAATTCTTTCTTCCATCTTTTGCATTTTCTTCCATAGCTGTTCAAGTTGCTCCTCATCAACATATCACTATATCTTCTGGACTTTGTCTCTGGGGTATTTATCTTCCTAATTGTTTCTTCCATCTTTTGCATTTTCTTCCATACCTGTTGCTCCTCATCAATATAGACTGTTGTTTCTTGGATATTTCCTTCTTTAATTGCTTTTTTAGTCATTTTCATCTTCTTCTGTAGTAGTTCAAATAACTCTACATCAATATATTTCTTCTGGTTCTCTCTATCTGGGGTATTCATTGTGTCTGGTGTTTTTTTTTTTGTTGTTGTTGTTTTTGTTTGCTTTTTTTTTTTAGGAGATGGGTTATTTTGGGGATGTTTTTCCCCCATGATAACTGAGGCCAGTTCCTGCTTTCTTGACATTATGTAAGTCTTTCTTTGTAGATATTAAACCTTTGTAACTATATAGTGACCAAAATATGGCAATGTTTTGCGAAGGACTTGTATACTTGCGTTTCTTCTTGACCCAAGGCCTGCAGCGCCAAGGGAGGGACAAACAGCAGTGATCCCCACAAAGTACCTGAATGGAAAACCAGGAAGCCTTGGTTTTCCCTTCAAGAACTAGCTCTGCCACCTCACTTGAGCTCCTGAGGTCCTGCTCCCTTTTGCTTGAGCTGAAGGGGTCACACATGGTCCAGCCAAACAGCAATGATCCACACAAGTACCTGAATGGAAAACCAGGAAGCCTGGGATTTCCCTTTGATGAATGGCTCTGCTGCGCGTTACTGAAGTTCTAGCTGTCCTGCTCGCTCTCTGACATGTCACTCTCAGGTGTGTCGACCATTGCCTCTTGATCATATGTTGTTTCTTGAAATTCTTCTGTGTCAGCCAGTTCTTTTTGGTTCAGTGACTCTGTGAACTCCTTCCATTTTCTTTTATTGCTTCCTGGATCATTCAGTAGTATTCAAAAGTATTGTAACTCAAGTCTTGAATTTGTTCTACAGTTCCTTTAACTTAAGAAATGGCAAGTGAGTTTGGCCCTTTTGATTTTTGGATTTCAGCTCTTTGCACATTTCATTATGATACTTTGCTTTCTCTTTCCAATTGATCCGTTGAAATTTTCTATTCAAATTTTTAATTTCTTGATTTCATCCCTTTGCTTTGATTTCTTAATGCAATATTCAGAATCTTTCCTCTAACATCCATTTGGCTTTTTCTTCTTCTTCTGTCTTTGTAATGACCTTTTGCATTCTTTGTGGAGCATAGTCTTGATATTTCCCACAGTTCATCTGGTCTCTGTTCATTAGTGTCCAATGCCTCAAACCTCTCCTGAGGTGGTTGTTAAAAATAGGTGTGATAGACTCAAGATGAAATTTTTCTTTCTGTGGATTTATTTTGACCTTCTTTAGCTTTTATTTTAACTTGCATATAAGTTGTTGATGGTCTGTTACACAATCAGCACCTGGCCTAGTTTTCACTGCTGATATTGGACTTCTCCAACAACTCCTTCCACAGATGTAATTGATCTAATTCCTGTGCATTCCATCAGGTGAAATTTTTGTGTATAGCCTGCATTTTATATTTCTTATAAACGGTATTTGCAATGAATAAATAATTAATTATGTATAATTCTGTCATTCTAACCCTTGCTACATTTCTGTCACCAAGTCCATATTTTCTGACTACTGATCCTTCTTTCTGATTCCCAACTTTTTCATTACAGGCACCCATTATTAAACTGCATCTTACTTGGGTCCTCAGTGAACACTCATGGTACCAAAAGTCAGGAAATCAGAAGACATTTTCACTATGAAAGTCTGCAGTTAGAGACTTATCCAAATTGTTGGTGATTAATTATATCAATATGAGGACTGAGAAGCATCTGATTCAAGCCATCATCTTTCACATCACTTGGTATGCATCTGAATAAACATGACAGAATAATAATTCATGCCTTTGAACTATGGTTTTGGAGAATACTAAACATGCCATGGACTAACGAAAGAACAAATATGTCTTGGAGCTAGTTCAACCAGAGTGCTCCTTGGAGGCTAAGCTGGTAAAGCTTTACCTCACACACTTAGGCATGTTGCTAGAAGGGACTATTCATTGGAGAAAAACATGATGCTCAGACAGGTGGATGGTTGAGGAAGGAGAGTTAGACCCTCAATCAGGTGGATTAATACAGTGACTATTGCAATGGGCTCTAGGGTGTCTGGAATTCTGAGGACAGCAGAGGATAGGACAGGGTTCAGATTTGCTGTTCATAGGTTTTCTATGGGTACTTGATTCTGTAGCACCTAATAATATCAACAACAAAGAACTGAAATATGTTGATTTATAGTCTACAATATAGTAATTAAAATTCAGATATCCAAAGATTCTAGGAAAAGATTCATTCTTACATTTCCTAGCTTGTGGTAACACTAGATTTCATTGATATATTCAGAGGACAATCTTTCTGTATCCCTTATAGTCTTATATTGCAGATGCCTCTAAAGACAGTAGATTGACCCTACTTCAGTGTTACCTCATGTTAATGATAGAATCTTCAAAGGTCCAATTTATAAATTATTTGTAATCTGATATACTATAGATAATGGCTTTAGCAATAATAGTGCAGTAGACAATGAAAAATTAGTTTATTATATTAAACCTTTTTCAACATTCTTTTTTATTCATTCTTTCTACGTTTATCCTTTTGTGAGGAAAAAACACATAACCACTGGAGTTGCAAAAATTCAAGAAAATTTATGTTATTAAGCATACTATAAAACAAATAAAAAGACAGAAAAGTAAAGAAATGGGAATCAGGAGGCTACAATCAGTTAAGTTCCTCTAAAGAACCAAACTTTAAGGGTCATCATGTCAACTACAATTTATAGCAACCCTATGAACAATAGATCTCAACCTTGTCATAGCTATCAACATCCTCATGGATAGAGTCAGAATGAGAAAAGTCAAACAGTAATAAATAGAATCTGTGCAGAATATGGTGTGCCCAATTAAGAATGTGGTAGTAACACAGAAATAATCCAGCTAAATTCAAAGGAGTTGCACCAGAAAGTAGCCAGTCTCTGGAGATTGGCAGTGAGAACAAGAAGTTCACATTTTCAGGAGACTTGCATAAAAATCAGAAAATACTTAAACATTCATATCATAATTTTAAATTAATAATTTTGAATGCTCACTGAAATATTTTTAAATGATGTGCAGAAATTCAAAAATAATAGAAAAGAGCAGAGATAATTTCAGACCGAAATATGCTTCATACTATAATTTATAAAAAAATAGCACAAATTATTAATTACTAATGAAATATTGTTAGTAAATGGCTTCCCACATAAAAAATAAATTAACCACATCATCATATACCTGATACATGAATGCACAGTAGTTACTTACTTTTACTTATTAAAAGTTATTTCTAAGGTAGTTTAAATTTCAGCCAAAATATTTCTTCCATAACTAAGAAACAATATTCTTTCCTTACTTGTCTGCAGATCTTGCCTTCACAGACACTGAGAAAGAAATCTCCTTTAAATTACCATGTTGTTGTTGTTGTTATGTGTCATCGAGTCACTTGCAATTCATAGAGACCCTATATACAACAGGCCTAAATGCTGCTCTATTCTGTGTCAATCTGTCTCCAGCACACCTACCCCCATTACCACAGCCACTGAATCAATTCATCTCATCAAGAGTCTTCCTCTCCTGCAGTGTTCCTCCACCATCCCAAGCATGATGTCCCTCTCCAAGGGGTGGCCCTCTTTGTTACATGTCCAGAGTATGTCAGGTGAAGCTTCAGAGTCATTGCCTTCAAGAAGCAGCCTGGTTTCACCCTCTCCAGGTCAAACCTTTTTGTTCTCTTAATAGTCCATCGTATACTCAATACTCTTCCGCAACACCACAGCTCAAAGGCATCAGTTTTCCTTCTATCACCCCTAGTCATTGTCCAGCTCTCTGATGCCTAATAAGTGATTGCAAAGACCATGGCCTGTAGAAGGGACACCTTAGTTTGCAAATTGACATCCTTGCTCTTCAGTACTTTGGAGAGGTCTCTGACAGCAGACTTCCCCAATGCAATGTTGTTGTTATTGTTGTTGATTACTGTAGAGTCCATGATGACTCATAGCAACCCTATAAAGGAAAGATCTGAAGTCTCTCCATAATTATTGTGGTTCTCGAAGTTCATAGGCATGTGGTTTAGAAAGTGGATGAAACTCCTGCTTCCAAAACTGTCTTAAACTGGGAGCTCTGCCAAACACTGAGAACCATGAGTAACTGTTAAGGAATTTGAACAAGATTCAGCATCACAGCAAACCCAGATTACCTCTATTAACAATCTGCGTTATGCAGATGACAAAAACCTGCTTGCTGAAACTGAGGATGACCTGAAATGCTTGCTGCAGAGGATCAAGGACCGCAGCCTTCAGAATGGATTGAGGCTCAATGTCAAGAAGACAAAGATTCTCACCACTGGACCAACTGGCAGCATCAGGATGGATGGCGAAGAGATTGAGATTGTTAGCTTTACTCTGCTTGGGTCCACAGTCAACACTCTTGGCACCAGTAGCCAGGAAATCAAAAAACATATTGCGATGGGAAAGTCTGCTGTTAGGGACCGCTCCAAAGTACTGAAGAGCAACAGTGTCACTCTGGAGACTAAGGTGTGTCTGATACAGGCTATGGTCTTCGCAATCACTTGTTGTGCATCAGAGAGTTGGACAATGAATAAGGAGGATAAAAGGAGAATTGATGCCTCTGAGCTGTGGTGCTGGAGAAGAGTATTGAATGTACCATGGACTGCCAAGAAAACAAACAGTTTCACACTGTAGAGGGTTAAACCAGGCTGCTCCTTGGAGGCAAGGATTCTGAGGCTTCGTCTGACATACTTTGCACATGTTGTAAGGAGGAAAAGGTCCTTGGAAAGGGATATCATGCTTGGGAGGGTGGAGGGACGGCGCAGAAGGGGAAGCCCCTGTATGAGGTAGATTGATTCAGTAACTGGGGTAATCGGGATGGGTGTGTCAGAGGCAGTGAGATTGGCACAGGATGGAGCAGGGTTTAGGGCTGTTGTACATAGTTAGGGTCGCTATGAGTTGCAAGCTACTTGACAGCACATAACAACAACAACTCTGTTGATGTGTTGTTCCATTCATTTTTGGATAATCTTTAGCAAAATCTTGCTTGCATGTGATATCAATGATATTGTTTGATAATTTCCGCACTCTGTTGGGTCACCTTTCTTTGGAATTAGAACATATATATGACCAGGTGGTCATCCTCCAGATTTCTTGGCACAACTTGGTGATCACATCCAGGGTAACATCTGTTTGTTTATATATGTCAATTGGTATGCCATCAATTTCTGGAGCCTTGTTTTTTGCCAATATTTTCAGAGCAGCTTGAACTTCTTCCTTCATCACCACAGGCTCACACGTTGTTTCATGAAATTTTGTGTCCGCCAATTCCTGTTGGTAGAATGACTGTGTATATTCATTCCATCTTCTTTTAATGCTTTATATGTAGTATTTTTTTATTGGTAGGTTCTGCTAAATCTGTTTAAACTACTGCTATATTTGAGCTTATTATTACTGCTGCATCCTCTTTTCCTATAAATTTGATTTATAAATGAAGCCTGTTGTCCTACGTGTTGTCCTTCCTGATAACATATCCAAAATATGTAAGATGAAGTCTCTCCATCTTCACTTCCAAAGACCATCTGACTTATTTCAAGGCAGATTTGTTAATTCTTCTATTAGTCTATAGAATAGGTAATTCTTTATCAAAAGAATTCAGAAACATCAATTCTTCTTTGATATTCCTCATTCATTGTTCAACTTTTACAAGCATATGCGTACATGTTGTTTTTGTTGGTATCATCAAGTAGAGTATGACTTATAGCTACCCTATGAACAGCCAGCTTGAACCCTGCATTATCCTGTGCCTTATTCACTGTCATTGAAACACTGAAGCCCATTGCTGAAGCGTATGAGACAACTGAAAATACTTCCCAAGACACAAATTCTCAATGTGGTATCTTTGCTTTCGAACATTTTAAAAAGGTTCTTGTAGAAGATTTCCCTAACACAGTTTATCTCTTGGCTACTGATTCTATAGATTTGACTTGGATTCAAACACCCTTTACAACTTTAATCGTTCCTCCATTTTTCATGCTTTTGCTCATTAGTCCAGTTGCAAAGTGTTTAACCTTGATAATATACTTGTACAATATAAAGTGCTATTTTTTACATTTTATATGTTGTTGTTGTTAGGTGTCAAGGAGTTGAGAAAAACTCATAGTGACCCTATGAACAAATGATCTAAACCCTGTTCTATACTGTGCCATTCTTACACTTCCTGACACACAGGAGTCCATTGCAGCAGTCCCTGCATCAATCCACCTGGTTAAAAGTCTTTATCTCCTTCACTTACCCTCCACCCTTCCCATGATCATGTTCTTCTCCAAGGAATATCCCCTCCTAGCAATGTGCCCAACGTATCTGATGCAGTCTCATCATCCTTTCCTCCAGAGTTCAGTACGGCTACACCCTTTCCAAGACTTATTTGTTCATTATCTAGACTGCCAATGCGATGTTTGGTGTTCTTCTCCAACACTGTACCTCATATGTGTCAATTCTTTTTCTGTCATCCTTATTCATTGTCCATCTCTCAGAGGAATAGCAAATGATCAGAAAGACTATGGCCTGAATCAGACTCATCTTAGTCCTCAAACTGACATCATTACACCTCAATAATTTGGAGAGGTTCCTAATTTCAGATTTTCCCATTACAATGCATCTCCTTATTTGCTGACTACTGGTACCAAGGGTGTTAATTTTGGATCCAAGCAAGATGAAGCTGTTGACAATTTAAATCTCCTCTCTATCCTTCATGATGCTGCCTATCAATCTAGTGATAAGAATCTTTGTTTTCTTGACATTGAGATGCAATCCATACTGAAGGTTGTATTCCTTGATCTTCTGCAACAAGTGCTTCATTCTCTCCTCTCATCAAGCAAGGTTGTCTCATCTGAATAGTGCAGGTTATTGATGAATCTTCTCCTTCCAATCCTTATGCCACAACTCCTTTTCATAGAATCTACTTCTGGGATAATTTGCTCAGCATACAGATTGAATAGGTATGGAGAGAGAATACAACCCTGGAACAATCCCATCTCAGTTTTAAACCATGCAGTGTTCTTCTGCTCTGTTCAAACAACAGCCTCCAGGTACACATATAAGTTTTGACATCTGATATGTAAGGAAGTATAAATAGAGGGAAAGTGCCTATAGGATCGTAAGAATTTATACAGTTGAACTAGACTTTGAATCTCCGTACTATGCTTCAGAGACCCTCGAAGACTCAATACACACACAGCCATTGTTTACATTATTTACATTTCCCATGAAAATTTACACTTTTAAAAAAAATAAAGTTTCACATTTTTATACATTGATTGCCATGGACCTATTATCAAGTTCATTAAAATTTCTACTTACCTATTTTAGTTTACAAGACAAAAAAGATGCTCAGCTGAGTAAAAATTTTAAACCATTCACTTCTCCTACCTGATAGCTAAGTGGTTTTGCCAACAAAACTCCCACAGATTAGTCTCCTCTATGTTTTTCAGCTTGTCTCACATGCAGGGCCTATAATAGAATAGACATGGAAACAGCTCAGATAGATAGAGAATCTCTGTACTTTAAAAATTAACTGGTTAGTAAAAAAAGTTTGAGATCTTGTGTTACTGGATATCTTGTAAAGGAGCATTCCTCTTAGAATCACTCAAGGTTAATTATCTTCAGGAATGTAGAAAATTATTTCAAAGTACAAAATGAAATTTCTGATGCTCCTAATGGAAGTAAATTGACGTCTAAGGAAACCACCTAAATTCTGACACCATGGAGAGTTTAATTATATTCATGAACTGTGTATGATCAGTAATAAAGCAAGCATCATAATCCTGATCCTTAAAGAAGTTAGACTAGGAAGGGATTTCTTTTTATCAGCTGGTTCTCAAAACGTGGAGCAGGAAAAGTGTGCCTTATCAATGCAAATAAAGAAGCAAAATAGGTAAATGAAAATGACATTTAAGGTCTAAAGAAATAAATGATCAAAATCACTCTGAAGGTGGATTTCTTATGGAGGACTGACAAAAAATAGGTAATGTAATAAATAAGAGGGAGTTTTGCAGAATATGGGTAACATCTTTCTGTGGTTTTCCTTGATGATACTCCATGAGGGCCATTTATCTACCTGATGCCACAATTAAAACCTAAGGTTTATGAGTCTTTTAATTGCCTACAAAAAATTACTAGTACTCTGGGAATATGTATATACTGGCTCTAAATTGAAAATAAAAACTGCAAAGTTGAAATGAAATAATGTTTCATTAAATTGCCATGAAATATAAAATGGTACCAATAATTAAATAAAATTAAAGTCATAAGGAGAAGAATTTTAATATTTTTTGGTAGATGTTGTGGGAACATTAAAAGTTAGATAGCTTATGTTTTGAAGGTTTTATAAAGCTCCAGATGTCTCCAACTTCAAATTTCCTTCCTACCCCATTCTGTGTGTTTCATGTCAATTATTGTGTCATATTTTTTAAATCATCCTTAGAAACTATTTATGATAAATTTCACAAAGAATAATAAAAGAGCTTTTATTATCTGGAAATTTAACTTGTCTAACTTGTGTGAAACAGATAGTAATTGATTCATTGTAATTCAAGTTTTATTCATATCTAATATGTATATGATGCTTATGCATTTGTTGGCTCTGAAACAAAATCTAAAAACTTGTTACCTGATATATATATATTCCACACAACATATAGTACATTATTCAGTACTCTTGCAGTTGCAACTGACTAAAAACAAACTCATATTTGCTTGATAAAATATTAAATTGACAAATTCATATTTTGACATATAATTTCAACAGTCTAGGGAACACAGGTTCATGAACAAGATGTTTCAAGGGTTTACATGATTTCATTGATTATATACCTCTCTCTTCTCACTCTCTCTCATTTTTGTCACCTAGTCTATACTTTTTGACCACCATTCTTTTCTTATTGTTCCAAAAAGAATTACTCAACACTGAAAAATTTCAGGAAGTACCATATGAACAAGAGCCAATCATAACAAAGGAAAAAGTTCAAGATCTGTTGAAGACAAAGCAAAAACTAAGCCCCAGGAATAGATGGGATACAAATTGACATGGTTCAAGTACTAGATACAACCCTGGACATGCTCACTAGTCTATGTTAAGAAATTTGGAGAACAGTTGTCTGGTTAACTGAATCTTCGAGAGGTCCACATTTGTTCCCTTTCCCAACAAAGTGTGGAAATTATTAAAAAAAAAACTATTAATAACACATATAAGCAAAATATTTCTGATGATCATCTTCACAACCTGCTAGAACAGTACTTGACAGAGAACTTCCTCCAGAAATGTAATCTGGATTTTGAAGAGACCCTGGAATCAGGTGGGGTTTTTTTTGTTGTTGTTGTTGTTTTAATCTTTATTATATTCTTGTGTGTACCGTTAAAAAAGTCATTGCTAGATCCATCTTGAAGTACAATATTGTGAGTGACAGGATAATATCCATACGCAAACAAGGAGTCATTGTATAGAAAGGAATTGGCAGATACAGAATAATTTAATAAAATAATATATAAGAAAGAGCCTATGGTGATGAAGGAAGAAGTTCAAGCTGCTTTGAAGGAAATAGCAAAAAATAAGGCCCCAGGAAGAGATGGTATAACAATTGAAGTATTTCAGATAACAGATGTTGCCCTGGATGTGCTCACCAAGTTGTGCCAAGAAATCTGGAGAAAAACCACTCGGCCAACTGACTGGAAGAGATCTATATTTGTTCCCATTCCAAAGAGGGGTGACCCAACTGAGTGTGGAAACTACAGAAGTGTCATTGATTTCACAAGCAAGCAAGATTCTACTGAAGATTATCCAAAAAAGATTAGAACAGCCCATCAGCAGAGAATTGCCTGAAGTCCAGGCTGGGTTTAGAAGGAGTCATGGTACTAGGGATATTATTGCTGATGTTAGATGGATCTTGGCTAAAAGCAAGGAATACCAGAAGAATGTCTATCTGTGCTTCATTGATTATGCAAAGGCATTTGACTGCGGGGATCGTAACAAACTGTGGCTGACTCTGAGAA
>NW_006399947.1:4772207-4775407 GCF_000299155.1 Elephantulus edwardii
TCCTTAGAGAGGGACATCGTGCTTGGGAGGGTGAAGGGACAGCGCAGGAGGGGAAGGCCCTCTATGTTGATTCAGTGACTGGGGTAATCAGGATGAGTGTGTCAGAGGCAGTGTGATTGGCACAGGACAGAGCAGAGTTTAGGGCTGTTGTACATAGGATTGCTATGAGTTGTAGGAGACTCGACAGCACATAACAACAACAACAATGATATGTTTGATAAGGGACATATGTTTAGAATTTATAGAATACTCCAGCACCTCAACAATATAAAGGTAAACAAACCAATTGCAAAATGGGCAAAGGATATGAAGAGACATTTCAACAAAGAAGACATTCTAATGATGAACAAACACATGGAGAAATGTTCAAAATCTCTAGCTCTAAGAGAAATGCAAGTCAAAACATTTATGAGATATCATCTCATCCCAGTAACAATCGCAAATTTCGACAGAGCCGCAAACAACAAATTCTGGCAAGGTTGTGGAGAAGATGGAAGCTTTATTCATTGTTGGTGGAAGTGTAAAATGGTGCAACCACTCTGGAAGGCAGTATCGTCCTGTCTTCAGAAGTTGGAAATAGAAATACCATTTTACTCAGAAATTGCACTACTGGGAATATACCCTAATGAAATCAAACTGCTACCCAAAGAGATATATGCACACTCATGTTTATTGCTGCATTGTTCACAATAGCAAAGAGATGCTAGCAATCCAAATGTCCATCAACAAATGAATGGATATAGATGCCGGGTACATTCACACAATGGAATACTATGCAGCACCAAAAAGGAAAGAATTGATAAAATATTATACAAAATAGGTGATCCTGCAGGATATTATGCTGAGTGAAATATTTCAGTCACAAAAGAACAAATATTGCATAGTGCCACTGTTATAAAACACTACTGACATGGGAGTAAGGGGGAAACTAAGAAAAGAAGGGATAGATAATGAACACTGCATTGAAACAGATGAGGGAAAGAACTGTCTAAAAGAAATATATGATTAGGTATTATTTTCATTACAACAGTCTCAAATAATTGCTGCATAGCAAATAGGACTGGGGACAGATGGAAGGACAAATCTGTGCAATATTTTTGAAAAGAAAAGCATATTGGGCAGGGCTTGGGAGAAAAATGTACAACAATGAATGCATGGAAATACAAGTTTTCTTTAACTTTCCTTAAAATATCAATAATTTCGTTTTAAATGCAGAAAGTGCTCCTTGAAGGCAATGAGGGTAAAGCTTCACCTCTTATACTTTGGACATATTATTAGGAGAGGTTAGTCCTTGGAAAGGGCTATGATGCTTAGAAAGACACAGGATCAGAGAAAGAGAAAAACACTTTGAATGAATTGAATTAACACAGTGACTTCAGCAATAGCCTCAAGTCTGTCAGATATGATAAAAATGGCACAGGATAGGACAGGATTCAGGTCTGTTGTTCATAGAGTTGCTATGAGTCATACTTGACTTGATGGTGCCTAACAACCTCAACAACAAAAGCTCTCTCTCAATTCTTTTTAATTTTATTTTATTCTCAGACAGGCTGTTTTGCAATTATGACTGCCAGCAGCTCCAACTTTACATAATAATTAATCAGAAATATTAGATATTTTGCCACTTCAGCCAAATAGTTCATATCAAGCCTATGAGACAGAATGGAACTGCTCTGTAGGGTTTCCAAGGCTGTCAATCTTTGTGGAAGACTGCTCTATCTTTTCCTATGGTTAACAGCAGAATGTCTTAGTCATTACCACCATAACAATGTTAAAAAAATTATTATGGCATACTGAATAAACATAAAAAAATACATACAGAAATTGTTAGGAAAGTTACACAACTCATTGAACAAGCAGGATTTAAATGAAAATGTCCTAACTGCTTATTTGTGTAACTGAGATTTGTACTAAAACAACTATAGAGTTATTATTAAATAGTAGGATAGCCTCACCTGCACGCAATGAAATCTTTTCAAAATTTTAATAAACTTTTAAATGAGTGAATTACATAATTAAATTTCAATCTCATTTGCTAAATAAATGAAAGAAAATAATCTCTACATTGTTCATTATAAGACAAATTTTTAATCAATCTTAGCATATTACCTTTTAATAATAAAAATTCACATTTTTTAGTATTTAACTGTGGCAAAAAGTCAGAGTTGATACTATCTAACCTTTACTAATTTTTCCATTCTAACTTCTCTACTCCTCATTGTACTATCATTAAATTCTGTGAAGTAAATTCTATTATTATCCCAGTTCTCAGCACTCTAAAAGTATTAAATATTCCCTTTGGAAAAGAAATATTGGAGAAGAGCTACTCAAAGATTGTCAGAGTGAAGATTTTCTTTAACTGAGCCTTAGTGAGTAGGTGATAATTCCCTGTTTTCTTTCATTTGTTTTAACATAATTCTCCCATAATAGAAACTGCTGCAAGACATGTTTTGTTCCTAGTTCCTGAGAAGATGAATTTGGTTTCAGGTTCAAATACATGATTAAGAGCTGTGAGTGGAAGTATTTCTGCTAAGAAACATAGTGTATGATGTGGTGTTTCAACTCAGAAAGTTCAATTACCAATTACTAACAATGTTTATTTTTAAATTCATTTTAATATGAGTTCAGATATGTATGCTTATTTTTTTATCTTCAGAAATCAATGATGCATCAACAAGGAACAATGAGTGTTTTGAGAATTTTGTAAGCTCTGTACTTAATTTGCAGAAAAGTTTGAATGTGGATCAATGAAACTTCAGGGCATGACTTTGAATATTACATAACATAGGTTATATAACAAACATCATACAATCCTGACACACTCCCTTCCCAATTCGAAACCACATGGTGCTCCCCTTCTCGGTTTGCACAAGAGCATCTCGATCCAGCTATAGATTTCTCATGAACACAATCAAGTGCTTTGGTATTCTTCTTAGTGTCAGGCACAACTTGCCATGTTTCACAGACAATACAGCACAAATAGACATTCTTCTGATATTCCTTACTTTCAGCCAGTATCCATCTGACATCACCACTGATATCCCTAGTGCCATGGCTTCTTCTAAATCCTGCTTGAACTTTTGGCAATTCCCTGACTATGTACTGTTCCAGCCATTTTTAAATGATCTTCAGTAGTATTTTGCTTGCATGTCCTATCAATTATATTGTTTGATAGTTTCCACATTCAGTTGGGTCTCCTT
>NW_006399947.1:4775943-4777976 GCF_000299155.1 Elephantulus edwardii
TACCACTGGACCAGCAGTCAGTGTCATGATGTATGGCGAGGAGAATGAGATTGTCAACAGCTTCATCTTGCTTGGATCCACAATTAACATCCTTGGTGCAAACAGTCAGGAAATAAGGAGATGCATTGCACTGGGAAAATCTTCAGTTAGGGACCTTTCAAAATTATTGAGGAGTAGTGATGTCAGTTTGATAATTAAGGTATGACTGATTTCAGACCTTAGTCTTTCAGACTTCTATCTATACATCCAAGACCTGGACAATAAATAAGCATTATAGAAAAAGAATTGATGCCTTTGGGCTGTGGTGTTGGAGAAGAGAGCTAAACATCCTATGACAGCAACGCGAATGAATAGATATGTCCTGAATAGGATGCAGCTGGAGTGCTTTTTGGAAATAAGAATGATGAGGCTTCATCTCGCATACTTTGGGCATATTGTTAGGAGGTGCTATTCTTTGGAGAGGGAGATACTGTTGGGAAAGGTGGAGTGTCAGCAAAATTGAGGAAGGCCCTCAACCAGGTTGATTGACATGGTGATTCCTACAATGGGCTCTTGTGTGTCAGGAAGTATAAGAATGGCACAGGACAGGACTAGGTTCAGATCTTTTGTTCATAGGGTCTCTATGAGTCGTATTCAACTTGATGGCACCTAACAACAACAACAGGTTACATAACAGAGTTTTACAAGCGGAAACAGCCACCTTAATTTTCTTTCTTTCTTTGTTCTTAAGTCACAAAGAGAGTTTCATTTTGGTGATAGGATGTTATCAATATATTTTCCAATGCTTATTATTTGTCTATTTTAATGAAGAGATAAAATTTCAAATGCAAACTTTTATTTTATTATTTTGTTTATTCACTTATGATAAATTACTTACTAGTTATTGTTGTTGTTAGGTGCCATTGAGTCAAGTACTATTCACAGCGACTGTATGAACAAAAGATCTGTATCCAGTCCTGTCCTGCACCATCCTCACATTTCTTGACACACAAGAGCCCATTGTAGTAATCACCTTGTCCAATCCACATGATTGAGGGTCTTCCTCTCCTTTGCCAACCCTCCATCCTTCCCAATACCATGTCCCTCTCCAAGGAATAGCACCTCCTAGAAATATGTTCAAAGTAAGTTAGGTGAAGCCTCATAATTGTTTCCGCCAAAGAGCACCATGGCTGCACTCTCTCCAAGACATATCTATTAGGTTTATTGGCTATCCATGGAACGTTCAATGCTCATCTCCAACACCACAGCTCAAAGGCATCAATTATTTTTCTGTCATCCCTATTCATTGTCTAGGTCTCGGATGCATAACTGTTAACCGGGAAAACCATGGCCTGAATCAGATGCACCTTAGTCCTCAAATTGACATCACTACTTCTCAATATTTGGAAAGGTCCCTAACTGTAGATTTTTTCAATGCAATATGTCTCCTTGTTTCCTGACTGCTAGTACCAAGGATGTTAATTGTGTATCAAAGCAAGATGAAGTTGCTGACAGTTTCAATCTCCTCTCTATCCATCATGAAACTGCCTATTGGTCCGGTGCTAAGAATCTTTGTTTTCATATCGATGTAAAAGAGCTGAATAGATGGTTTCAAAGGGCAGTTGGGGAGAACAAAGTACTATGATGGAATATGCAGAGAATGGTAATTGGAGAATAAAAAGGGAAGAACTCGTTTTGTATTTCTCAAGCTAACAGAACTGAAAAACAAATTTAGGCCTTGTTTTGCAATGTTTTTAAAGATGCTATGGACAATGTATTTAATGGTCCAGAAAACATCAAAAGAAGATGCAAGGAATATACAATTGCTGTACCAAAAAGAATTGATTGACATTGGAAAAATTCAAGAAGAACCTTATGACGAGCAGACGATGGTAATGAGAAAGGAAGTGGAAGCTGCATTAAAGACATTGGCAAAAAATAAAGCCCAGGAATCAATGGGATACCAATTGACAGATGCAGCCTTGAATGCACTTACCAGTCTATGCTAGCAAATTTGGAGAATAGCTGTCTAGCCAACAGAATGGAAGAGGTTT
>NW_006399947.1:4779051-4795178 GCF_000299155.1 Elephantulus edwardii
GGTCTCTGACACACCTACCCACAAAACACCAGCTATTGAATCAGTCTATCTCATCAAAGATCATCCTCTCTTGCACTGCCCCTCCACTCTCCCACGCATAATGTCTCTCTCCAAGAAATGGGCCCTCCTTGCAACCTGCCTAAAGTATGCCATACAGAGCTTCACAGTTTTTGCCTCCAAGGAGCAGCCTGGTTTCACCCTCTGCAGAATGAACTTGTTTGTTCTCTTAGTAATCCATGATATATTCAATACTCTTCTCTAGCACCACAGCTCAAAGGCAAAATTCTCCTTCGATCATCCCTAGTCATTGTCCAACTTTCTGATGCATAGCAAGTAATTGTGATGACCATGGTCTGGATCAGGTACACCTTAGTCTACAGACTGATATCGTTGCTCTTCAGTACTCTACAAATGTCCTTGACAGTGGACTCTCCTAACGCAATCCATCTTTTGATTTCCTGACTGCTGATATCATGAGTGTTGATTTTGGAGCCAAGCAAATTAAAACTATTAATCCCAATTTTTTTCACGGTCTATCATGCTGTTGCCAGTTGGACCAAAAGTGAGAATCTTTTCCTTGATGTTGAGCTTCAATCCATATTGAAGGCTGCATACCTTAACCTTATTCAGCAGTGCTTCAGATCCTCCTCAGTTTCAGCAAGCAAGGTTGTGTCACCTGTATATCGCAGACTGTTGATGAGTTTTCCTCCAATCTTGATGCCACACTCCCCTTCATAGAGCCCAGCCTCCTGGATGAACTGTTCTGCATATAGGTTGAAAAGGTATGGAGGTAGGACTCATCCCTGGCATACGCCCTTCCCAATTTTAAACCATGTACTCTTTCCTTGTTCTGTTCTGATGACTGTCTCCTGATCCAAGCATACTTTTTGCATAAGCACAATCAAGTGTTCTGGAATTCCCATTCTTCTCAGAGTTAACCACAGTGTATTGTGATCCACACAATCAAATGCCTTTTCAAAGCCAATGAAGCACAGACATTCCTCTTGCATTCTCTGCTTCAGACAAAATCCATCTAATATTATCTGTATAATGCCACAATAGCCCTAGTACCACAACCTCTTTTAAACCCAGCCTTTATATTTGGCATTTCTCTCTTGATGTGCTGTTTCTGCCATTTTTGGATAATCTTTAGCAGAATCTTGCTTGAATGTGGTATTAGTGATATTGTTTGATAATTTCCACACTCTGTTGACTCACCTTTTTTGGAATGGGAACAAATATTGATCTCTTCCAGTTAGTTGGACAGGTGGTTGTCCTCACATTTCTTGGCACAACTTGGAGAGCAGTATTTGTTGAAATATGTCAATATGCCATCAATGCCTAGGGCCTTGTTTTTTGCCAATTCATTCAGAGTAGCTTGAACTTCTTCCTTCATCACCATAGACTCTTGCTCAAATATTGTTTCATGAAATTCTTCTGTGTTAGACAATTCTTTTTGGTGCAGTGACTCTTTATACTCTTTCTATCTTCTTTTAATGCTTCCTGGATCATTTAATATTATGCCAAACAAATATCATTAATTGTTGTTGTTAGTTGCCATAGAGTATATTATGACTCATACCAGCCACATGAACAACAGATTTGAACCTTCTTCTACCCTTGTCATCCTTCTCATATCGGAAACATCTGGGATTATTGCTGTAGTCACTGTGCCAATCCAACTTGTTCAAGGTCTTCCTCTCTTTCACTATTTACTTTTCCAAGCATGATAACTCTTTCCAAGTAATAGCCTCTTCTAACAAGTCCAAATTATGAGAGATGATGCTTTACCATCCCCCTTGTCACCAAGGAGCACTCTTTCTGCATGATTTCCAAGACATATTTGTTCTTTGTGCAGCTATGGTTTTCTAGCAACACAGTCAAAGTATCAGTTCTTCTTCTGTCATCCTTATTCATTGTCTAGCTCTCAGATGCATAGCAAGTAATGGAAAAGACTATAACTTGAATCAAATGCTTCTTAGTCCTCATACTTTTCAACATTTTGGAGAGGTCCCTGACATTGAACTCGCTCAAAGCAATTTGTCTCCTGACTTTGTGACTGCTGATTTTCAAGGTGTTGATTGTGGATGCAATTAAGGTGAAATCACTGGCAGTTTCAATACTTTCTCAGTTTATCATGATATTGCCCGCTAGTTCAGTGGTAAGAACTTCTATTCTCTTGAAAATAAAAATTAAAAAAAGTAAAGGGGTACAAAATATAAAGGAAATGAAAGGAGGAAAAAAAGATAAAAAAAGAATAAGAAAATGAAGACATGAAAAAATAAAAAAGGGAAAATGATAAAAATATGGAATGTGAAAGAAGAAGGAAAAAAAGACATGAAAAACTCTGAAGCTGAACTGAACGCTGAGCACCAATTTGTGATCATTACACTTGAGGTGGGTGGAGGCAAAATATCTGGTTGGGGACTTGCACAGAATTTCTGCCAGCCCAGAAGTTTAAGATTTTGGCTTTCGGTATGGTGGAGTTTCTCCTTCCTCAGCAGAGACTGATGGCAGGATACCCATTCTGGAAAGAGTCTCCACTAGCCCAGCACATGTCCAGGATGTAATGACCTATCCAGAATGCACTCTTTCCTGATATAAGGAGTGTTCAGAACTAGTGCACTCAGCAGGATTAGAGTTTCTGCTGGTCTCAGAAGTGCCTGAGGCAAACTGTCCTGCTAAGAGTGGTATTTCTTTTAGTACAGGATATAGGTGCAGGCAGGGCACACAGTAAGAAATTACATACCTTGCCAGTGTTTATTGTTTTGTTGCTACGTACAGTTGAGTCTGAACTAACCCAAGCTGACTCTCCAGTGGGTTTTCAGAGACAGTAATTGCATTAGAGGCCCATTTTTCTACAATAGAGCAGCTAGATTCGAACTGCACACCTTCAGGTTAGCAGTGGAACTCCTTACCACTAGACCACCATGAGAAAATGTCAGGCTCATACTCACTAGGTGCCAGATCTACAAGGGCACCTTGTCAGATACAGTTTCTCTGAGTCAAAGAGATAAGTTGTGGGTGGGGGACTAGATCAGGGGTTGCCAGGCACCCTAGCTTTAGTAAGTTGAGTGCCATGTGCACGATATTAGATTCATGTAAGTGCTCGGTCAGCAACAGGAAATGCCAACCCATAGGTGTTTAGAGAAAGTATACTGCATGAATGCCCTCAACACTAAGTCAATAGAGGAAACTCGTCAAAGGCAATTAGTGCCAACCCAGCAGGTCATCATGGATAAAAATCTATGTTAGAGATGGTGCTTGTGTAAGTTCGGGAGATGGTAGCAAGCTAATCACCTACCCAAGGACAGCAGATTACACCGTCACTGTTGTTGTTGTTGTTGTTGTTGTTATGTGCTGTTGAGTCAATTGCGACTCCTAGAGACCCTATGTACAACAGCCATAAACTCTGCTCTGTCCTGTGCCAATTGTACTGTCTCTGACACACCCACCCTGATTACCCCAGTCACTGAATCAATCTAACTCATAGAGGGCCTTTCACTCCTGCACTGTCCCTCCACCCTGCCAAGCATGATGTCTCTCTCCAAGGACCAGTCCCTCCTTATGACATGTCCAAAGTATGTTAGATGGAGCCTCAGAATCCTTGCTTCCGGGGAGCTGCCCGGTTTAACCCTTTCCATAATGAATCTGTTTGTTTTCCTAGCAGTCCATGGTATTCTCAATACTCTTCTCCAGCACCACAGCTCAAAGGCACCAATTCTCCTTCTATCCTCCTTAGCCATTGTCCAACTCTCTGATAGCTGTACCTCCAAATGTGGGCTGGTTTGCTCTGGGCAATATCCACAATAGTGTGATACCATATTCCACCAGAAAGTGAGTAATCTCAGTCCTTAAGAGGATAGGTAAGGGGAACAGTTATCATCTTTTCCACTGGTGGGTTATGAGGCATAGAAAGAAATTGTATAACTTCATGATGACAGTCAAAATCGTGTGGCCATTGCTTTTGTTCCAATCAGAAAGTTTCTTGTAAATGTTCAAAATGGCTATACAGTGTCAGGGTCTTTTACAGTTCACCAATCTGCTTGTCTTCTTATTTTCTTTCAATTTATTCTTCAGTTATTATTTGTACTATTTCTTTATAATTTCCTGTGAAATTCAGTGTTCCAGAATTATGATCCATATTGGTTAAGTTTGAATTCTGGTGTCTTTGTTGTAGAAGGTGTAGCCACTGTTTGTCTCTTTTATGATCTTGTTGGAAACCCCTGTGGTTGTGCTGAAAATTCAATCTTTATCTGATTGCAAGACTTTTCCCCCCCTGTGGCAGTGTTGGATGAGTTTTAATTGTCATCCTTTAAATTGTAGACCAATCCAAACAACTGGTACTATCCAGGGGCCTAGTTAAATTACGGGCAAGTAAAATTAACAAAATACTGACAAAATAACAGAGCAGAAAGCCTGTGGATTTAAATGAAAATAACTTAGGTGGCAGGGAAACATTTTACTAAACAATTTAAAAAGGAGTTATGAAAGTTTTGTCAGAATTTTGTTAAAGAAGTTCTTGTTATTTGAAGAAAAGCCATTCTACACCGTTAGGATCTAGAACAATCCATAGTAGAGTGATACTCATCATATGATGTGAGGTGTACACCACATGAAATGAAGTATACATCATACCCATCGCTCATCATTTAAAAGGTCATTACAAAGAAAGAAAAGAAAGAGGAAAAAAAAACAAAACCCAAACCCCAAAATGGATGTGAGAAAAGACTCTGAAATTTGCAGTGAAACAAAAAGAAGCTAAAATAAGGAGAAGGGTAATTGAAGTAAGAGAGCTGATCAAAAGGCAGCTCAGAAACAAAGCAAAGTATTATAATTAAATGTGCAAGGAGAGGAAAATCAAGAGGCAAATTGCATTGGGGAAGGTGGCTGTCAGGGACCTCTCTAGAGTACTGAAGAGCAATGATGTCTGTCTGGAGACTAAGGTGCTCCTGATCCAGGCCACAGTCTTCTCAATTGATGGCTATGCATCAGAGAGCTGGACAATGACTAAGGATGATAGAAAAAGAATTTATGCCTTTGAACTGTGGTGTTGGAGAAGAGTTTTTAATATACTGTGGACTGCTAGGAGAAAAAACAGGCTCATCCTAGAGGGTGAAGCCAGACTGGAAGCAAAGATTCTGAGGCTTAATCTTATATATTTTGGGAATGTTGCAAGGAGAGACTGGTCCTTCGAGAAGGATATCATGTTCAGTAGGGTGGAGGGATGGAAAAAGAGAGGGAGACCATCAAGGAGATAGACTGAGACAATGACTGGGGTAATGAGGGTAGGTGTATTGAAGACAGTAAATTTGGCACAGGATAGGGCAGGTTTTAGGGCTGTTGTACGTAGGGTCATTATGAGTCGCAAGCAACTCGAAGGCACATAATAAAACAACGACAAGGAGTTAGAAAACCACAAGAAAAGAGTACAGTGAGCTTTTCTCAAGTTGGAAGAGATGAACAACAAATCCATACTTATAGTTGAAATTCTGAATGATGAAAATAAGTAAAATTTCAAATGAGGCAGGAAGTATCTAAAGAAGATGGAAGTAATGCACATTTTTTCTACTGAAAATAATTGGTTTACACAGAGCCATTTCTTGAAATAGCATATGATAAAGAACCAAAAGTAATGAGGGAGGAAGTTCAAATGGCATCAAAGGCACTGGCAAAAAGAGCTCAGTTGGCCTAATGGACAGAAAGTGATATAACCAAGCCAAAGGTGGGTGATTTTAATCTGTGTTCCTTAAGCCTGTTTTTAATTGTTTTTGGTCAAACATTCTTTATTATAGGTGGTATAGCACTGGTCTGTCGATTTGCTGTACAGAGGTAACTCATGGTGACTGAGATGCTGAACACTGTGACCCTGATGTGTCAAATGTGATGCTTGTCACCCATCGTGGATAGTTTCTGGTGGAGCTCCCTTATTAAAACAAGCTTGGAAGCAGGAGGGGCAGCCACTTCCGAAATAGCTTGCCTCTGGAAGCCCTAAGAACTTGGAGAAATAAAGAAAGTTATACAAATTAACAAAAGTTCATAGGGTCACTATGAGTTGCCTATGACTCAAAGGCTTAACAATAACAACATTGATGGAATACCAATTAACATATTTCAACAAACAGATGAAACCCTGGTTGTGTTCATTAGGCTTTTTCAGCAAATCTGGAAGACCACAACATGACCAAATGATGGGAAGAGGTCTATATTTGTTCCTATTACCACAAAAGGAAATTGAACAGAATGTGCAAATGGTTGAATAATATTATTCAAATCTAATGAAAGTAAAATTTTGCGGAAAATTATTTAAAATATGGATACAACTGTGTAGTAACAGAAAACTGCCAGAAATTCAAGCTGGATTATGAAGAGGTCAATGGCACAAACAATATAACTGCTGATGCCAGATGGGTCTTGGATCAAAGCAAAGAATACCAGAAAGATATTTGCTTTTATTGTATTGATTGTGCAAAGGCATTTGATTGTATAGATCATAACAAATTATGATTAGCATTGCGAAGAATGGCAACTACAAAACACTTAATTGTGCTTATGTGAAACATGTCCAGACCAAGAAGCAGTCATTCAGATAGCTCATAGGAACACTGCTTGCTTTTGTATCCAGAAAGTTCCGTATTATGGCTGTATTCTTTCTCCAGACCTGTATATTGAATCCACATACTGAGCAAACCAAGATTGGATCATATGAAGAAAAATGTAGTATCAGGATCAGAGAAAAACTCTTCAACAACCTGCATTATGCAGATGACACAACCTTGCTTGCTGAAAGTGAAAGAACTAGACACATTTACTGTGGAAGATCAAAGACTGTAGCTTTCAATATGAGTTACATCTCAACATCAAGATAACAAAAATCCTCACCACTGGACCAATATGCAACACCATCATAGGTGTATATAGGTTGAAGTTGACAACAATTTTATCTTACTTGGATCTACAATGAATACCCATTGTAGCAGCAGTCATAAAATAAAAATATGTGTTGCATTGGGGATATGTACTTTTGAGGGCTTCTTTAAAGTACAGCAGAGCAAGATGTCAGTTTAGATACTAAGGTGTACCTGATCCAAGACATATTTTCATTACTTCACATGTATATGAAAATAGGACGGTGAGTAAAGATGACAGAAGAAGAGCCAATGTCTTTGAATTTTGGTGTTGGTGAACAGTATTGAATATCTTATGAACTCCTAAAAGAACAAAAAACTCTGTTTTGAAGTAAGGGTAACTAGAGTTGATAAAGTTGAAAATATACTCCAAGGAAGTGAGATCAACTTTAACCATCTTTGCTCCTTAGAGCAATCTTTCTGAAGCAGGGAGTCAAAAATTTATATCATTACTAAATTGTTATACTAATATTCATGTATATAGAAATGTACTTAATCTTACAAAGAATAAAAGACGAATTAGATAATATCTTGATAAATCAACAAGAAATTAAAATTGTCAATATTTTTTATTATTTTCAAAGCAAAAATTAGTACTCATGGAAGCAGTCAAGAAACAAAAGATTACATTTTACACTGGACAAATATGCTGAAAAACACTTCTTCAAAATTTTAAAATGCAAAGATGTCATTCTGATGTCTATAGTTTACCTAACAGAAGACCACAGTCATATCAATCATCTCATTAAAGCTAGATAATGGAAAAAGAAGAGAGATGCATTTGAATTGTGGTCTTGGCAAAAGATGCAGAATACGTTGTAGATTGCAAACAAAATAAGAAAATAATCCTAGAATTGATTGTTGTTTGTTGTTGTGTGGTAGAGTTGAAACAGACCGATAGCTGACACGCAGGTGAGTTTTCACAGTTAATTGCACAGGAAAATATTGTCCAAAGTTATCCTGCAGAGCGGCTGGTAGCCTTGAACCACATGCTGTCAGGATTACAGCACAGTTTGTTTCCATTAGGCCACTAGAGCTCCCTAGAATTGATTGCCATGGAATAATAATTGCTAGACAATGACTTCATGTTGGTTGAACTAGAAGGCAAAAGTAAATGCAAAGGATTTAATCCAATAATCATTGCAATGCATTCAAATAGAAAAATAAAATCTTGAAGACAAAGTTCCGTGCTGTTATGCCTAATGTTTTCATGAGCTGGAGCTAACTAGAAAGTAACTAGCATCATCAACAAAACAATTCTCCTCAAGGCACTTAATTTCCATGTGGATAGACAGACTACACAAATGATAAAATAGCACAATATTAACTGCCTGAACAAAGGCATGATCCAGACAGGAACATACTTCAAGGGGATTAGAGAAAAATAGTAAATGACTTTAAAGGAAGTCTATGCTGATAAAATGTTTGTTATGTGAAACTTCGTCTGATAGAAGGATATTATTGTAGTTACTTGTTGGTTTCAGAAAAACTTAAGGTAAATTTCTTATTAGCAAATTAGAATTTTCCAAAAGTGGCAGGTAAATAGCTAGTTAAACTGGTTAAGATGTGGAAAATCTTGATATCTGGACAAGCATTAGTTCCATTTATTTGGACAGATTTGTGATAACTTAGGTTCCATCCAGTCTTTTGTCTATCATCTGGTTTCCAGATTATTTCTCTGACATTTAGTATTTCAAGCTTTTGTGGGCTACTCAATTCTGTATTTGTAATGAAGTTGTCTGACAAAAAAAGGTAAGTATTCCTTAAGAGGACAAGAGAGAAAAAAGAAGAAGGAAGAGAGAAAGAGAAAATTACTTGGAAAATATAATAAGATTTTGATCAAGAAAGAAAAACAAAATGTTTCTCATTTTGTTTGACTGAAAAAGCACTTACGAATTTACTATAAGGAGCCTTGGTTGTAAAGGGTATGCTTATCTAATTGTTTTGAGTGGTTTTTTTGTTGTTGTTTTTTAAGAAGTTAATAATTGTAGTGCAAATGAAATGAGATCCTTGCTTTTGAATGGAAAGATAAATATAAGCGGACAGGAGAAAAGAAAACCATTAAGACATTATTTAAACAAAAACTGGAGATATTTTGGTTCCTAGGACAGTAAAGGTGGGGGGGAAAAACAGTAAAGCTTAAAGATTGAAAACAAAACAAAGCCCCTAATAACTTTAGAAGGTAGTAAATGCAACTTATAGACTTGAGAAAACTCTCAAAAAGCATTGACATTAAAGTAAATAAACATCTTTTTCGAGCCTGTTCTGGCACTATTGCCCTGGCAAAGAAGGGTGCTGAGAAGGTCAATTCTTCCATCAACAAGGTGATGACCAGAAAGTACACCATCAATATTCACAAGCACATCCATAGAGTGGGCTTTAAGAAGTGTGTCCCTCAGGTACTCAAGGAGATCCAGAAATTTGCCATGAAGGAGATTGGATCACCAGATGTTCACATTGACAGTAGGCTCAATAAAGCCATCTGTGCCAAAAAAAAGTAGGGGATGTTCTATTCCATATCCGTGTATGATTATCCAGAAAAATGTAATAAGGATGAAGATTCCTCAGTTAAGCTGTATTTACTGGTACCTGTCACCACTTTTCAAAACTTGCAGTCTTTGTAGATGGAAACTAACAGTTAATTATCAAATAAAGTTATGAACCTCAAAAAAGAATAAAGGAAACAAACTTCATGTAGATTTTCAGAAATAATGCAAAAACCTTAAAAAAATCCTGCTTGTGGCATGAATCTCAAGTCTACACATTCTAGTAAGTGTAGTTCCTTGGTTATAAAGAGCACACAGAGGACAAAGTTTGTATGTTTCAGGTCACTATTGTATTCTGCTATCTCCACACTTATTGAAGTGATTTCTGCATTCAGCACCTGAAGCATCTTGGAGAAGTTTGGAGTTACTGAGGAATACTTAAGGAAGTTTGCAGATCTAGATGTATAGGAAGTAATTTGAAAGACCATGTCTTAAGACGGGTGTACCTTAACTTTTAAAATGACATCATTGTTCTTGGGCTCTTTGTAGAGATCCTTGATGTAAAGAATTTTGATTGCAGATCCAAGTAAGATGAATTCACTGACAATTTCTATCTTTTCTCTATCTGTCATAATGTTACCTATATTGGCCTAGTGATTTTGATGCTGAGATGTAATCCATACTAAAGGTTGTTGTCTTTGATCTTCTGCAACAAAATCATCTTCAACTTCAGCAAGCAAAGTTGTGTCATCTATTTTCTATATTTATAAAACCAAAGTAGAAATTAAGAAAAAGTAAGATCTTGCAAGTTTTTCGGGTCATGCAAATAGCTAGCTTTTGGTTATTAATCCCAATACTGAACTATTCCTGACGTGGAAGCTCACATGAAAACAGATGCTAAAGCTGTCTGACTAATGGTTATGCTTGTTTTGTTTTTAGTGGTGAGATTAACACTAACAGGAACACACGTAGAAGCATGAATTGAGGAAAGGGAAGGTGAAAATATACAAGCTCAATAAAGATGTTACAAAATAACAAAAATAATTATAAACAACACACACATAATAAAATATGATCTTTTTAATTTTTCACCATCACATACAATCCTAAAAATGGTTTAATGTTCTTTCAATTTTTTCTTCCTGGTGTAAATCACAGACAGGTTCACAAACACGTTCACAACTGAGATACTTGAGCAGATTCTCAGCACATCCAGCAGTCACATCTGTTGGGTGGGGGGAACTGATCATTTTATGTCACATCTCACTTCTCATACCTTCTCCACTTCCTTTGAGATTACAGTTCTGTTTAGGCCATGTGTAGAAAGACAATGCCAAAGGTAGACTAGTTTGTTTTTGGTAATCCACAATGTTAATGGCTCTAGGCGACTCAATGGCACATTAAAATAACATTTCGGTCTTAGATTCCATTGACATAACTATTTTAAATACAGATATAGATAACTTTTTTCACTGAAATTAAGACTCTTTTGGATACAATAAGTTTATATACTATTCTAAATTGAGAAAGAAAGAAGCATCTCTTCTCCCTCAAAACATGAGGGTTGTTGCTGTTGACATTATGTGCCATCGAGCTGCCTACGACTCCTAGTGACCTATATAAAAGAGCTATGAAGGTTGCCTTGTCTTGAGCCACTCTCACTGACTCCAACATATCTACCCCCATTACCTCTATTGTCCCAATTACTGTATTAATCCATTTTATCTGAATTCTTCCTCTCCTCTGCTGTCCCTCTATACTTCCAAGCATGATGTCCTTCTCTAAAGACTTGTCTCTTCTGGTCATGTACTGAAAGTCTGTGCGATTGAGTTTCAAAATCCTAGTCTCTAATGAGAGGCTTGGTTTCACCTTTTCCAAGAAAGATTTACTTGTTTTCTTGGCTGTCCATGGTATAGTCAATACTTTCTTCCAACATCACAATGCAAAGATATAATTTCTTTGCCTTTCATGCTTAGTCATTATCCAACTCTCTGATGTGTAGCAAGTAGTTGCAAAGACCATGGCCTGGATCAGGCACTTCTTAGTCTCTAGATTGATAAGAGGATAGAAAGGCAACTTTTCATTTATCCTCTGTAAATTATAGACAGAACTAAGACCATGGAACAGTAAGGATAGTTAGTACAGATTGTTTTCCTCTTAATGCTCCACCTCTTCTATTCTCTTTTGTTTTTTAAACATTTTGCCAGTCTCAATGTTTGACAGTCACAGCATGCGAATTCAGCTCCTGTTGCCTGACCTTTGTCATTATGTTGTGACTTTGGCTAGTATAATTGTAAGGTAATCCTTTCATGATTCTTGGGGTGCATTTTACACACTAAAATTTTCAGCCTACCACTCATCTTTTAGTTTATTTTGCTGTGCTGATTTTCATGTTGTGATGCCCAAGTCATGCCACTGCTAATTCAAATACCAGTAGATTCATGCATGGTGGACAAGACTTAACATAGCTTCTAGACTAAGATACATCAAGAAGAAGGCATGATAATCCTCTTCTAAAATAATCCCTCAGTCACTAATTGTTGTTGACCTGAAGCAGATCCTCTAAGAAGTTTTCTGAAGCTATAAATCATAAGAGATTTTCTATTTCTATTATTCATTTTGTAAGATTAATAGCAGACTATCTAAGGATGACTTAAGAATAATAGTTGCCTTTAAGTTACGGTGCAGTATTGAAAATGCCATAGACTGCCAAGAGAACAACAGCAACAACAAACAATAACCACCACAAACGAGTCTATCTATGAGATGGTGAAAACAATTTACACTTTAGAGGCAATGATTGTGAAGCTCTGACTGACATATGTTGGGCATGCTGGTAGGAGGGATCAGTTTTTGGAGAAGGATATCATACTTGAAAGGATGTAAGGCACAAGAGAGGAGTATTTTGGAATAGATGGATTGACATAGCAACTTGGGCAATAGGGGTAGGTGTGTTGGAGACAGTGAAATTAGCTCAGGATAGGACAGAATTCAGAGCTATTGTGCATAGAGTTGCTATGAGTTGCAGGCAACTTGATGCAACAACACAGCAACAACAACAATTTTTAAGAAGTCTCAAGTCAACATAGTCCAAAATGGTCAACCAGCTGTGTAGTGCATAATTTCTAACACTAACAGCTCCATCTATAGCTAAGTTTGCCAATTCCTGCAAGGTCTTTGGGCTCAGCGATTCACTAGAAGGTCCTCCAGAGACTCAGGCCCATCAGAAGAAAGACTCATGTGACTGCAGGTATGCAGGCCAGTTTATGGTTTTGTCTTCATTTGGGTTTTTTTTTTTGGCAGAAATTGGTGCGCAATGGACCAGGCTTGATGTAGCCGGATGCTTAGTTCACTGTATATGATTTCTCAATCCAGACAACTTCTAATCCTCCAGCAGACTTGGTCTAAAGTAAGACTGTCATGAAGGATTGAAGGAAAAATTCAAGCCATTAGCTGCAATATTAAATGGTTTGTGGACAAACTATCAAAGAAAGAATTTACAGATTTGTTCTATAGGAAAAAACGTTATTGGTCAATCAATTCTAAGAGAGGAAATGATAAATGATCAACGTTACTGAAGGAAAAAAGTCCAGGCTGTGCTAAAGGCATTGGCAAAAAAACAAGCCTGTAGAAATTGACAGAATGAAAACTGAAATGTTTTAAAGCCCTGGACATGCACACTTATCTATGTTAAGAAATCTGAAAGGCAGCTCTATGGTTTGTTGTACAGGAGAGATGCATATTTGTGATTATTCAGGAATAAAAATAACCGTGATCCAATCAAACTCAGAAATTATTAATCTATTATTATTAATGTTTGCAAGTAAAACCTTGTGAAATATTATTTTTAAATGCCTGGAGCAATATGTCAACAGAGAACTGTCAGAAATTCAAGCTGGATAAGGAAGAAACCATAAAATGTGGAATATCATTCCAGATATCAGATGGATCCTGACTGATACCAGAGAACATCAGAAAGATTCTGACTTGGATTTACTGACTGTGCAAAGAAATTCCAATGTATCAACCTCAGTATATTTTTGATAAAATTTCAAAGAATGGGAATTCCAGAACACCCGCTTGTGCTCATGCGAAACTAGTGCACAAACCAAAAAGCAATCATTTGAACAGAGCAAGGCAATGATGTATGGTTTAAAGAAGGTGTTTGCCAGGGTTGTATTCTTTCCTCATACCTGTTCAATCTATATATTACCCAGTTACATCAAGAAGAAGGGCTACATGAAAAAGGACTACGAAGATGTCAAAGTTGGTGGAAGATGCATCAATAATCTGAGTTATGCAGCTAAAATGACTTTGCTGGCTGAAAATGGAAGAAGTATTCATGCCTTGAATTGTGATGGTGATGAATGTAAATATAACATAGGCTTTCAAAACCACAAACAAATTTATCTTGGAAGGGGAGAGGTCAAAGTGCTTCTTGAAGCCTGGATAATCTAACTTTTTTCTCACATGCTTTGCACATGTTATCCAAGGAACATTTTATTTCTGAAAAAAAGAAAAGAATTGAAGATTCTCATGGAGATGAATTGATACGGTAACTGAAAAAAAAATGGGTATAAGCACAGCAGAGATTGTGCAGATGGCCCAGAAATGGACAGACTTTCCTTTTATCTTAGAATCACTAAGTCTTTACTTGGAGTCAGCTTACAACACATTACAAGAACAACAGAAAATAGGACCTGTCAGATTATTTCTTAGGAAAAAAATAATCCAAAGACATTCTCAAGAATATCAAGAAACTATTTACTAACCTCACTGGCTCAGTGATAAGGAGTTGTGCTACCAACTCAAAGATACACAGTGTTAATCCACCAGCTGTTCTACAGAAAAAAGAAACTTCCTACTGTGAAATTTACTGCCTCTGAATATCCTCTCGAAGGTCAGTTATAAGTTGGTTATGAGTTAAGGTGAATGAGTTTGAGTGCTGTTTATTTTTCTGATACAGCATTGAAAGATTAATTTCTTCAAAACCTAACTGTGGAAAGCCATCTTCTCAAAACAGAGTAAGAACCTTAAGAACATGAATGGACTAAAGCTATAACTATCTTCATTTGCTCGTGGCAAGTTCTGGGACTCACATTCTTCTCAATGTTAGCCATGGTTTGTTATGAAAGTCCAAGAACACTTAATTGTTCTCATGTGAAACCTAGACCAAGAGGCTATGGTGTGAACAAAGGGAACACCAAATAGTTTCCTATTAGAAAAGGTGTGTGTCAGGGTTGTATCCTTTCTCCATACTTACTTAATCTGTATGCTGAGAAAACTTTTCAAGAAGCTGGACTCCAGGAAGAAGAATGTGGAGTCAGGATGGAAGGAAGACACATCAGTACATTTTGTTGTGCAGATAACACAACCTTGTTTGCTGTAAATGAGAAAGACTTGAAGCACTTGCTGCAAAGGATCTAAGACCACAGCCTTCAATAGATATTGCCTCTCTGAAAATCCACTGTAGGGGCAGTTATGAGATGATTCTGATACTGTTAAAACAGTCTCTTATGAGGGGTTGGTGAGCTAAAATATCCTGAGAATTTGAAGTGAACAATTAAATGGTCTCTTATGCCAGGAGTGACAAATTTAAAAGCGGCTTAATATTCATTTCTAAAAGAGCATTAACAAGAACTACTCTGAAGTAAAACACTGTTTGTTATCCAACCATCTACAAGTAAGATCAGTTAATAAGACTATTATTAAACTGTATAAAGGACAAATTATGTCCAAAACTATTTTGATAAGCATCAATATCAAAGATAAGCTGATATAAATGCTACTGATATTTTCTTAAAACCACCCAAACTTGCTCTATAAACATTTAAAAAAGTAATGTTAATTCTCAGTTTTTTAGTCTCATTTTTATTTTAATCCGTCTCTTTTTTATGAACTCTCCACTATCCAGTATCATGGATTTAAGTCTTATAACTGATATGATCAGAAGTTTCTTCAATATCTTGCTATGGAATTTATTCATGTTCAAAAAGCAAAAAACACTGGTAAGCTTTTATCAATGTATTTTGGGATAAGAAAATTTTAGTTCTAAACAATGATAGGGTCTGAGTAGATCATCAATGTCTATCCTCTACTTTGATATTTAAGAAGATACAGGAACAGACGAAAATTAGCTAGTCCGTTCAATACTGGAAATCCCGTCCACCCATTCTGTTATCTCTGTATGTTTGCTTGCCTTTATGGTTTGTTCGTTGTTGTTATTAGGTGCCATCAAATCATGTATACTTCATAGCAACCGTAAATAGCAAAAGATCTAAATCCTGTACCCTGCACCATTCCCACACTTCCAGACTCACAAAAGCCCATTGCAGAATTCACCGTATAAATCCACCTGATTGAGGGTCATCTACTTTGCTTATCCCTTCCCAGCAGTCAGGAAATAAAAAAAATGAGTTGCATTAGGATAATATACTGTCAAAGACCTCTCTAAAGTGCTAAATAATAATATTAGATTTTATTTCTCATGCACTTATTCATATGTTGTTGTTGTTATGTGCCATCTAGTCGCTTGGGACTCATAGCAACCCTATGTGCAACAGCCCTAAACTCTACTCTGTCCCGTGCCAATCGCACTGTCTCTGACACTGCCATCCCGATTACCCCAGTCACTGAATCAATCCACCTCAAAGAGGGTCTTCTCCTCCTGCTCTGTACTTTCAACCTCCCAAGCAGGTTGTCCTTCTCCAAGGACTGGTCTCTCCTTACAACA
>NW_006399947.1:4797448-4802830 GCF_000299155.1 Elephantulus edwardii
TATATATGATAGTGGTATTCACTGGACTTCCTTGTATGCGTATGGTTATTATCCTGTCAATTATATGTTATTGCCCGGAATGGTTCAACGTTGACCGGTTCTTTTTTGGTATGGTATATTCCTTCCATCTTCTTTTGATATTTCCTGCATCATTCGAGATTTTACCTATGAAACTACACATTTTTACTGTTAGAGGCTTGCATTTGTTTCTTAGGTCTTTCATATTCCAGTGTGAGTTTATAGTAATTTATGTGATAACAGCTGCAAAGATATTACTTATAATGAGATCATATTGACAATGTTCAAGGATTAGGACTACAGCGTTGTTGTTATGTTGTTGTGGCTGTTAGGTGCTATCAAGTCAAGTGTGACTCATAGCAACTGTATAGACAACAGATCTGAATCCTGTGTATTCTGTAATATCATTATTTCTGACATATTTGATCTCATTGTTACAAGTCACTGCATCAGCATATCTTCTTTTCTTTAACCCACCTTCCACCATTACAAGCATGATTTCATTATTTTGTTGTTGTTGTTGTTAAATGAGGAGACTCTATTGAATTCATATCAACCAGCTTTCACTTAGAAAATTTAAACATCTCATGTTCTTAAAGGGGAGATCTAATGCCTTCCTTTTTCTGTAGAGACATCTGCTGCTAACCAAAAAAGCTATTTATTTCTGATTATTCAACTCTCCAGAGGCTCTGATAAGCAATCCTCTGACAATTTACTGCCTCAGAAACTCAATTGCAGGTCAGTTACGAGTCTATTCTGAATCAATGGCAAGTGGAGTTTTGGGTAAACATTCACAATAATGATAGATTTTATACTAAGTAAACAAGACATTTTGTTTTCCTCAAGAAATGTATTTGTGCAAGTACATGCACACTAACAAAATGAGATAAAATGATTAAGAAGATATTTTGGAGATGCATGAAAAGGGGATGATGTTTTAGAAACCAGTATATCATATGTGAAGAAGTTAGTTTTAAATTGGAATCTAAAAATGTAACAAAGGCTGCACTGATATGGAGAGGTTCAGGTAGAAGAAAGTTCAGGGAGAGATGAATCTAGTCTACTTAGCCATTACTGTTAAGTGAGAAGTGATTGACTGCTGACCCTTCATTGCTTTCCAAGGCTGTAAAACACACACACACACACACACACACACACACACACACACACACACATTTCTTCTTGGGAGTTGATGGTGGATTTGAAAAAAGTGTAGTTTCCCCACCCCCACCCCCACACCTCTGGTCTTCTTTAGCTCTTCCAAGAGAATAAAGACATTTATTCACTAGTTTGAGGCATTGCATTGTGCCTGAAATTGAATGAGCAAGAAGGAGAGGCAACAAACGAAAAGGATAGATATGGTCCACAAAGATCCATGTTTTGTAAACAAACCAAATAAGGTGAAGATACCAATGACAGTCAGTGACAATTTACTATGTGTGCTTTTCATCGATTGGATTTAATCACATGCCTGTTTTCTTTTACAAAGACTTTGTAGAAGAACTTACTTATCCTTTAGAATGCAATTATGAATTGGCACATAACAATAACTTTTGAATTTTTATTTTGGTGAAGAATACTGAATATCTCATGCACTGTCAAAAGAACAAATAAATTATGTTGAAAGAAGTGCAGGCAGGATTCTCCTTAAAGACAAGGATGCTAAAAACTTTGTCTCACATAATTTTGGCTTATTAACAGGAGGAACAAGTCCTCGAAAAATTACTCTGTATTTAGATATGTAGGGGATCGGGGAAAGAGAGGAAGACCCTCAAGTAGATCGACTGACAAAATGACTGCTACTATTTTAGCCACAATAGGAATTGTGAGGATGTTGCAAGGTTGGGGAGAGGTTTTGATCTGTTTTATTTATGGTTATCATTAGCTTGAGGCCTTTTGATAGACTCTTAACAACTATAAATGCAAGGCACCACTCTACCATTAACATCTAGAAAGACCACTTATGATAAATTTTTTTGAGCATTTAAAAAAAAGGGAAGCACAGGGATGAATATGTTTCTTTCTTTGTTATGAAGGACTCCGCTTTCTTAACCATTTTAGACAATTTTTACTCTACTGTATATGTTTTCATTGGCCAGTTTTTCTCTCCCCACAAAAGATCAAAAGATCATTATACTTTTTCTCTTAATCTATATTGACCTGGAAACTTTGCTAGAATATGTCCATTGTTAATGATCCTGATAGTAGTTGAAATACTGGCAATGTAGATTTGAGCATTACATCAGCATGTATAAAGTATGGCAAACTGACAGATAGTTTGGATCAGAATCATTTATGACAAGTGTGATTCTTAGTCTTATTTAAAAGCAGTTTATGTATTGTTACTAAGTAAGTAAGATGTTGAAGTTTATGAGCTTTGGAAATCAGAATGGGGATAAAAAATAAAAAGACTAGAAAGAAGACATTTCTTTTTTTCATCTATTACATAAATATTTTTTGCAACCTTTTTGTGTATGTACTACTAAGTAAGAAACAATTATATTGTTTATTCAATTGAATATCTAAGTTTTTCAAGGTTGTCTTTATGTAACCAAAATATAGCAAATAATACTTTTTTTTTTTAAATTCAGCTAACCAGGGGTTAAATTCTACCCTAGCAACAGAAACTTTACAGCTGCTGTCAGTAATACAGTAATTACTCTGATCATCACTCTCCAAGAAACTCCAGCTGTCTTATCAAGCTTGCTTTGTCAGAAAGACTCCTTTCCTGTTAGGGGGCATGAGTTGTAAAATAACCACTGTGGTGCCAATATGAAAAGCTGGGTATTTTTTTTTCTTTCAGAATCCATATTGAGGATTTTTTTGGTTTTTTTTCTTTTAATTTGAATTTGAGATTCTCATAAAATACACTGTGCTTTCAGGCAGCCTTTCACTGAATTTTAAAGAGACTGTAGAACATGTGAATTTTTTACTTTTTCTCTTTCTGAAATTAAAATTCCTAAGAAATCAATACAATTTCAATTAACACAAATCTTAACCCATCCAACATAAAAAAAAAAGTGAAAATCTGTCTCACATGTATCAGGGTTTTATCACCTCAATGTAATGATTCTGAGTGCTAGACTCTAGACTTGTGTAGCTATAATTCATTTTACCAGAGAAAGAATTCTAGGAAATTATCATTATTAATGGAGTCTGGGTCATACAAATATGAATCAAATAACTCTAACAGTTTAATTTCCCTTTCCTGTCTGTGGGGCCTGTTTGGGGATGAGAAACCAGAGACCAAGTAACCTGGAGGTAGATAACAGTGAAGGAACATTTGAAAAGCAGAGTGGAGAATTACAGTCCATGGATTTGACTAAAGCACAAAGTCTAGATCCTATGTTATTAAAAGGGAACAATTATATCAGAGTTTAACATTCCTATTTTAACTACAATAGGAATTTTGGAAGCAGGAGTGGCATCCACTTCCTAAACAATGTTTCTGGAAACTCTAAGAAATGGCCGTATTATAGAAAGGCTTCAGGTCTTTTGTTCATAGGGTCACTATGAGTCGTTCTCAATGTATGGCAATCAACAACAACGACATAAGGTTAAGTTCCTCGCTGCTAACCAAAAGAACAGAGATTTGAGCTTATACAGAGGAGCATCATAAGACATATTTACAGATAGATTTCTAAAAACCAGCCATTGAAAACTAGACAGAGGACAGTTCTATTCTGACACACATAAAATTGCCATAGACAGCCTTGGAACAACTTATTTTTCTGGAATAAAACTCAACTTTCTAATTGACTTATCCTTTGTGATCTGATGTCTGAACAGTTCCTCTGCTCCATGCTATTTTACAATTTGCACATCAAACATTGAACACACAGTTCTTTTCAATTCTCAAATTTACCAAGAAAGACTGTTTCTAAGTTTGGTCCTTTGCAAGAGCTGTCCCATCTGCCCTTCCTGCCATTCCTTCTGTCTGAATGTCTAGCCATAATTCTTTGTATGTATTGTTCCTGCTTTTTTGTTACAGAGTCCATTTAAAAGACCTTTGATCATCAAATATAAGGTACTAACCCATTATTTTTCTATTGCATCACACTATTTAAACTACCTGCCCAATATTGAACACTGATTGATTTTTTTCCTTATGTAATACATTATCCTTTTCTTCTTCTTATAGCTTGACTCCACTGAAGCAAACATTTTATTCATTTCTATATTCTCTGGTTTCCACTTATTTGTCTGTTTGTCTTACTGTGATTGCTTGCATGCTGTTGAAATGCTGGAAGATTTGTTATTAGTACATATCTTTTCAATTTGTATGCAGAACACATCTTCCAAGACGCTGGGCTGTACAAGGAGGGATGTAGCATTAGGATTGGTGGAAGAGTTATCAACAACCTGCATTATGCAGATGACTCAACCCTGCTTGCTGAAACTGAGGAGGACCTGAAATGTTATCTGCAGAAGTTCAAGGACTGCACCATTCAATGTGGATCAAAGTTCAACATCAAGAAAACAAAGGTTCTCACCACTGGACCAATTGGCAGCGTCAGTATAGATGGTGAAGAGATTGAGATAGTGAACAGTTTTAGTTTACTTGACTCCGCAGTCAACACTCTTGGTACCAGCAGCCAGGAAAAGAGACAAAATGCATTGGGAAAATCAGCTGTGAGGGACACCTCAAGAGTACTGAAAAGCAACAATGTCAGGCTGGATACTAAGGTGCATCTGATCTAGGCTATAGTCTTTGCAATTACATGCTATGCATCGGAGAGTTGGATAGTGACTAGGGATGATAGAAACAGAATTGATGCCTTTGAGCTGTGGTGCTGGAGAAGAGTGTTGAATATACCATGGACTAGGAGAACAAATAGGTTTGTCCTGGACAGGGTGAAGCTGGAATGCTCCTTGGAGTTGACGATTCTGAAGCTTCATCTGACATACTTTGGGCATGTTGCAAGGAGGGACTGGTACTTGGAGAGGGGCATCATGTTTGGGAGAGTGGAGGAACGGCGCAGGAGAGAAAGACCCTCAATGAAATGAATCGATTCTATGATTGGGGTGGTGGGAATGAGTGTATTTGAGATGGTGAGGCTGGCACAAAATAGAATGGTCTTTAGGGTTCTTGTACATAGGGTCACTATAAGTTGCAAGCGGCTCGATGGCACACAACAACAACAACAACAACAACAACATTGCAAATGCCAGAAGAGTCATCAATGGTAGACAAAAATTAGCTGAATTTATAGACTATGACCGACTAGGATAAAATATGTGATAGTTTGCTTCCAAACATGGCCAATAAAAACTTTTTTTTCAGGTTGTAAATCTTTATTGGTGGAAATGCCCATCTATTTCATTTTTACTTTTTTTAATAATTATTAATTTTAATGAAAGTTT
>NW_006399947.1:4807505-4814327 GCF_000299155.1 Elephantulus edwardii
ATAATTGGGATGGGAGTGTCAGAGACAGTGCGATTGGCACAGGATAGAGCGGAGTTTAGGGCTGTTGTACATGAGTCGCAGGCGACTCAACGGCACATAACAACAACAACATGATTTCATTTATGAGAAATTTAACAACAGGCAAAGTTAGACCACACAAACAAAATAAAAACAGTGAAAGACATTTATTGGGAGTTGGGGTAGGAATCCATCCAAATAGCAATTTATGGAGCAATGAAAATGACTCTTTGTGATACTCACTGTTTGGGGTATCCATTTATTAAACTCCTTTTGTTGTATCACTAATACAGTCTCTGCTTTTTATTGTTTGCAAATTTAACTTCAAAAGCACCTGAATGGAAAAAAATAATCAAAATAACAGCAGCAACAAAATTCTTGACAAATGTAGGAAAAGTGAATTTTAAGGAACAAGGAGATAATGTATAAACCTTGACTAGAAATTATAATGGTTTGAAAAAGCTAGTATAACAATAAGACGAATAGAATGGCTTTTGAATATATTTTGGAGCTAAAGTAAGAAAAAAATAAACTACTTATGAAATCTCCAAAGAGTTGCCCCTGGACTTGTGCTCATGGCTACCCCCTGTGTTACCGAGCAGTACTGACTGCACAGGCTGTTCATCCTGTGACCTTTCAGAAGCAGATCATTGTCCTCCTGCTGAGACTTACATAGTGATCAAGAACGGCCTTTCTTTTCATTATTAACAAAACATGTAACCATTGTGCCACCCAGGGACTCCTAAAACCAGGACACAATGCTTCATTAGCTTTCAATGACTGGCAAATCATACAGAGAAAATATTAATTAATCAGCAGATGCAGATATTTCAGTTCTGCTGCTTTTCGATTAATTGTTCACATATTTATTAGTCTATATAGCTTTTATTATTCAGCTTTTAAGTGAGTTTGTTCAACTTGTCTCAGCTAGTTCACAAGTTCTAAAAAGCGTAATGAAAACAGTTTATAAAGAGTAAAGTAGTGCAGGTATTAAAATTATTATTAAATACATGTAAATATTAAATCATGTGTAAAGAATGGTTACGTCCAAGAAAATGAATTAGGGATAATTTAAACATAGGCTACAGGAAGTAAGGATTTTCTATGTAGTCAAGAATTTTAAATTTGAATTCCAAATTTTTAGAATTTTAACTGTACTTTTCTAGAGAGATACTGCAATACCATCTCTCTAGAAAAATACAGGTAACAAATCTAAAAATTTGGAGTTTAAATAGAAGACAACTTTTTTTTAATCTGTAAAGGTACTAATGTTACTGAGGAAACAATGCTATGTAGTCCATGAGTCTTCAAAATTCTATACACAGATTAACTAAAAGATGATAACATGTAGAATGAAGTATAGTTTGTATCTGCTTGAAAATAAACACACAAATAAAAATTCCTATCACTCAAGAACTTATCCAAAACTATGCTGCTCTAACTTTATATACTAAGAACTTTCATGATTAAGTCCAAAATAAAAGTTAATCAAGTGCTAGTCTAGGAAGGGTTCCTAGGCAACTGACAGATGCTTAGAGAAATGAATTCCACATAGGTGAAATGTGAAAGGCTGCAGAATTATAAAGTTACTGATCCTTTTTCCTAAAAAAGAAAATATAGATAGGGGAATATAAATAAGAAAGAAAGAAAGAATATAGCACTGAGATAAAGGATGAGAATACTTTTAATTCTTAAAATCCACAAGTATCACTGTCTTAAAAATTTGAACATCATGACATACTATTCCAAACAGAGTTGTAACTTGGAAAATTTAAAAAAAAGTTTTTTAGATTCTTGAGAAAAATTCTGGTGATAGGATCTTTGTTTTCTTCTCACTGTCAACTGAGGACTATGTGTGCAAAGATTTGATTGTGAATTTGCTGAAGAGCATAAGTATGCCTCTTTATCAGAAAAATTACATTGGTCATATTCAAGACACAATATATATTCAATAAAAACTGAATGAGTAGATAAATAACACTGAGAATTTTTAGTCTAGAGTGTCCCTGTTTTATTTAAGCTCCAGGTATACTTAAGATTACAAACATTAGGTACTAGATAAAGTCTATCTGTTGTTGTGTACCAAAGAGTCAAAACTGACACATAGTGGACCCTCGGGTGGGTTTTTAGAGGGAGTTAATCACACAGGAGATTGCCATCCTTCTTCCACAGAGAAGCTGGGGGCCTTGACTTCAGGATTGCAGTGCAGCTTCTTGCCACCAGACTACCAGAACTCCCAAAAGTGAGAAAATTATCTTTTTCTCCAGTATTTTACTCCAGTGTGCAGACAGCTCTTGGAATGCTTGACTTAAACATATATTAAGAATTTACTATATGCCAGATACTGTGAATTTTGGCTGATTTTCAATTTAAAATGTCTAATATTAAAAATTTATAGAGAAGTGGGTCTATCCAAATAGAAAAGACTTTTTAAGATCTGGGAAATAGTATATTGGCATGTGGCCAGATTCAGCATCTTAAGTCATTGAATATTATCTCAGCAGAAATCACCACAATAGATTAAAAATTGAGTAATATGTACAAAGTAAGCCAAAAAATGCACTTTTGCTACTACTAGCTAGTCTTTAAGTCTAAATTTTACTTGTTTTATAATTCACCTTGGTTTCTAGCTTCTAGAACTTACTTCTAAGGTTAGACTAAAGGAAAACTTAAGTAACTAGAATATAAAATTTATAAGAACAAGATCACGTCTCCTGGACTTTGCATATACCTCAGAGTCAATAGTGCAGGGTTCAGAACAATTGTGTATAGAGTCACTATGTGTCACAGGTAACTCTATAACACATAACAACAATAACAACAACAATAAGCCATTAGTTGAACTTAGGAAAAGGAGGTAGCCATTTGTGGTAAAGGGAAAGGTCAAGAATCTGAAGGAAAATCTTGGCCTCCCTGGAGAAATTAGATAATTAGATAAAGTTGCCAAAATTTAAAATAAAAACAAACAAACAGAAAAACTCCAACAAACAAAACAGCCCCCAAAACCCCTCTTCAAAACAAACCATAATACAGCCTCCCCAAAAAGAAAAAAAATAAATAAAGGGGGAGGGAGATGCTGAGGATTTTAGTTAGCAATGCAATAGTCTGAACTTTACCACCAAAATTCCTTTCCACAAAGATTTAATAATTATTTATTTTAAGTGTTCATCGTTCATGGTGATCCAGTTGAAACTGATTCATGGATTATGCTCCAGTGAATTTTCAGAGGTTGTAGGTACTACAGAAGGAGACTACACATCTTACCTCATTAGAACATCTGGAGGATTTGAACCATTTCTCTGTGGTGTGACATAGCAACTTCTTACACATTAAGCCATTAGAGATCCCTTTAATCTAAGTACCTAGCTGAATAATCAACAGACTACTGAATGATGAACTCAGTGTAGTGTCTTTAAAAGAGAATATGGTTAATCATCAAGAACATAGAAGTTAGCCATTGGATCCTCCTGACTGTAACACGCAGAGAAGGCTTGGAATTTCTTAGGCCATAGGGGAACAGGTGATGATGAGCTGTGGTTTCGGGAGAAAAATACATCCCTGTGCTGTAGAACCTAGGGTCCAGGACCCAAACGCAGGACCCGGGATTGAGTTCTCAGGACCCAGGACCCAGGAACTGCTGCTTTTGAATCCTTCTCATTGCAACACATGGAGAAGGCTTGGGATTTATTTTTTTTAAGCCAAAGGGGAACAGGAGCAGACCAGTAGCTGTTTCCGGAGAACAACACTCACCTCACTTCACAGGGAACACAGATATACAGGTCCTTCACAGAACAACACCCTCCCCTGGGATATTACAACATAATATCCATAATATTACAAGATATTATAACAGCATAACATCTATTAAAAAAATTCACATAATGTCAAGAAAGCAGCAGACTGCCTCAAACAACACAAAAAGCAAAACAACCCTTCTCCTAGAAAAGCACAGCATATTGCAGACCCAGTTAATACTCTAGACACAGAGGGCCAGGAAAAAAAACAAAACAAAACAAAACAAAAAAAATTGTTGTGGAGTTATTTGAACAGCTACAGAAGAAGGTGTAAGTGATGGAAAAAAATCAATGGAAACCATTAAGAAAGTAAATAGTCCAGAGACAGGGAACAGGAAGAAATGTATTGATGGGGAGCAACTTGAACAACTATGGAAGAAAATGTAACAAATGTAAGAGAATTGAAACTGTAGATAAAGAGGTACAAGAACTTAAAAAATCATCACAAGACAAAGAAAGTACAGCAACACAACTCTAAAAAGAAAAGAAATGCATGAAAATGTAATCCAGAATATTAGAACCAAAATTGTAGAAGTATCAAATACTGGAGGGACAAAAAAGTAGAACAGAAGTGATGGAATAAAGAATCAGTGAGCTGAAAGACAAAAGCCTCCATGGAAACATACTAGAAGAAAAATCAGAGATGAGACAAAAACAAAATGAGGAAAACATTAGAATCACATGGGATGACATTAAAAGGAAAAAAATACATGTGACTGGAATTCCAGAAGATGAGATGGACAGGGAAATTACTGAGAAAACTTTGAAAGAGATACTAGAAGAAAACTTTTAGGGATTCTAAGGAATGTCAAAATCCACATCCAAGAAGGCAAAAGAACACCAAATGGACTAAATCCAAAAAGAAAAACATCAAGTCATACCATAGTTAATGAGTAGACTGAGGAAATGTAGTTCATCCACACAATGGCATACTATGCAACACTCAAGAGCATTGATTTGAAAAATACTACATAACTTGGGTGAGACTGGAGAGCATTATACCAAGTGACAAACTCACTCTCAAAAGAACAAATACTACATAAGACCATTATCATGAAAGTAGAAGGATAAGTATCAAAACATGTGAGGGTAGATAGAGGTGAAACCACACAATTATAGAGTTCGTTGGGTGGAGGGAGGGGGGAAGAAAATGAGAAGGATTCGAGTGAAAAGATAGGGTAATGATGAACTGGGTTCAATGGTGATTCATTTTATAAATCCCGATGCATGAGAATGATTGTATGAAGCACTGTGCAAATGAAGATAGTGTGAAACACAATGTATACAAACGTTATAAGGAAACCAATTTAAAAAAAATACAAAATCTCGAAATTAAAAAAAAATAAGGATAGAATACTACAAGCAGTGCAAGAAAAACAAAGAGCCATCAATAAGAGAGAAACATGAGATTTAGTTCTGATCTCTCAGCCAAAACCATGTAAGTTAAAAGACAATGGGATGGGCATATACAGAAAATTAAAAGAAAACAATTGCCTGAGGAAGATCCTATAACCAGCAAAACTGTGTATCAAAAATGCAGTAGAAGTCAGGTTGTTCACAGAAAAAAAAGAAACTTCCGGCATTTGTAAAAACAAGACCAAAACTACAAGAGAATTTAAGAGAAGTCCTTCCCACAGAGACACCAAATAAAAGTGGATGGATCATAGCAACCAGAAATAAGAAACAAAAACACAGAAAAATAGCAATGATGAAACCTGGCCTTTCAATAATTAGACTTAATGTGAATGAACTAAATGTGTCATTTAGGAAAAAAAGAGTAATAGAATAAAAATAAAAAAAAACCACAACATAAACAAACCCAAATCCTATCAATATACTACCTACAAGAGAAATGAAGAGAAAGACTCAAAATCAAAGGCTGGGAAAAAAATATACCAAGAAAAAGGTATCTAAAAAAAGCAAGAGTGGCAATACTAATCTCGGATAAAACAGACTTAAGGATAAAATAGTCTTAAAATAAACTCAGATAAAATAGACTTAAGACTGTAAACTACCATAAAAGATCAGGAAGGATATTATAATGATTAAAGGCGCAAAGGCTAAGAAAACATAACCTTGGTCAACAAATGACAGACCTGAAAAATACATAAAACAATAGTTAGCATTATTGAAGAAAGAAATAGACATCACCACCATAGAGATAGGTGACTTTAACACACCACTCTCACCAAAGAGTAGGTCAACTCAAAAGAAATCTAACAAAGGTGCAGAAGATCTAAACTGAAAAGTCAGCCTACTAGACCTTGTAGATGTTCTCAGGGTACTGCACCAACCTTAAACTAAATTCATTTTCTTCCCAAGTGCACATGGTATAGTCTCCAGAATTAGTCATATATTAGCATAGAAAACAAACCTCAGCAAATTGAAATACTACAAAGTCTCCTCTCAGACCACAGTGCCATTAAATTAGAAATTAACCACATGAGAGTAAATCTTACAAATTTAGTGGAAGCTAAATAACACCCATATAGAACACAACTAAGTTATAGCAGAAATAAAGGACTAAAAAATGTTCCTTGAAAATAAAAGGCATCCAAATCAGCAAAGAGATGGTTAAACTATCACTATATGCAGATGATTTGATAGGGTACACAGAAAAACTGAAGGACTCAAAACCAAAAACAACAACAAAACCTGTTAGAGCTTGTAGAACAGTTTAGTAGATTGGTAGAATATAAGTATCCAAAATTAGGTGGAATTTCTCTACAGTAAAAAGAGAACTCTGAGAAGGAAACCAAGAAAGTAAAACCATTTATAATAGTCAACCAGGAATTGAGATACTTTGGTGTGAAATTAACTGGAGACACAAAAGACCTGTAACTACAGAACATCTCTGCAAAAAGACCTAAAGAAATGGAAAAATGTACCCTGTCAATAGATAGCAAGGCACAATATTGTGAAAAATGACAATCTTACCAAAAATGATCTACATCTTCAATGTAATCTCAATATAGATACCAAATTCATTTTTTAAGGAGATCAAAAGGGA
>NW_006399947.1:4817342-4821245 GCF_000299155.1 Elephantulus edwardii
CAGAGGCGGTGGGGTTGGCGCAGGATAGAGCAGGGTTTAGGGCTGTTGTGCATAGGGTCGCTATGAGTCGTAAAGGACTCGACGGCACATAACAACAACAATAACATCTATGGCCAACTGATATTAGACAACTAAATAAAACCTATCAAATGAGGAAATAACAACCTCTTCAATAAACGGTGCTGGTAAAACTGGGCTGCTATCTGCAGAAATCTGAAGCAGGATCCACATCACACACCATAAACCAAAATCAACACAAGATGGATCAGAGACTTGGTTGTAAAACCCAAACCCATAAAATTCGTCAGACACAAACTGGGGTCAGGCTTAGACTGTCTAGTCTATGGTATAGAGAAACTGCCAAATACAGCTTGACATGATCAGTCTGGAGAGGACAAAATTGAATAATGGGATCTTCTAAAGATTAAATCCCTGTGAATATCAAAAACATTTTCCAACAGAGTGAAAAGAAAAAATATACTTACTGGGGGAAAACATTTGGCAATACCATTTCAGACAAGGCTCTCATATAAAAACTTTAAAGTATCCTACAGGGCCTCCACAGGAAAAGGACTGATAGCACAATTACATAATGGACAAAAGACAGGGAAAGAATTTTCACAGAGAAGATATCCGAATGGTCGACAGACACATGTAGAAATGAGAGATGCAAATCAAAACCACAATGAGATATCATCTCACTCCAGTAGCAATGGCAAAGTTTAATGGACAGTAAGTAATAACTTCTGGAGAAGATTTGGCGAGATAGGAATTCTTATACATTGTTGGTGGGATTGTAAAATTGTATTACCATTCTGGAAGGAAGTTTGGCACTTCATTAAGAAGCTGAACATAGAAATTCCATTATGATCTGCTAGTCCACTGCTTGGAATATACCTCAAGAGAATGAGAACTGAGACATAAAAGGAGATTTGTATTCCAATGTTCATAGCAGCATGATTTCTCAGCAAGAATACGGAAATAGCCCAAATGTCCAACAACAATCCAAAGGACTGCTGAAATTACGGTATATTTATGTAATAGAATACTTAACAGAATGCTGGAGCAATGATTTTGTAAATTACTACCTAACTTGAGAGAGATTGGAGAACATTAAATAAGTGAACTAACTCTGTCCCATAAGGACAAATACTGTGTAAGACCATTATTATAGAAAGAGTATGAGGATCCAACAGGGAGGGGGAGTAAAAGAGGGGTGAAGATGATTGAGAAGGGGACGGTTAATCATAAGGTGATGGGTGGGGGGTGGGTGATGGAACTGGGAAAGATTCGGTGTGAAAAACAATGTATAAAAACTTTGTAAGTAAAGAAGTATAAAATTTAAAAAACAAAAACACAACACCAAAACCAAACCACTGGAAAAAAGAGAGATGCAAATCAAAACCACAATGTGATACCATCTCACTTCACTAGAAGTGGGAAAGTTTAACAGGACAGCAGCAAGTAATAAATGTTGGAGAGGATACAGAGAAATAGAAACAATTATACACTCTTTGTGAGATTATAAAATGGTATAACCACTCTGGAAGCTAGCTTGGTGTTTGCTCAAAAAGCTGAAAGTAGACATTTCATGTGATCCAACTATTCTAGTGCTAGGAATATGCCCCTAGAAAATGAGAACTGAGAAACAAAAGGAAATTTGTACACCAATTTTCATAGTTGTGTTATTCACCAGCTAAAGAACATGAAGACAATCCAAATGTTCAACCACAATCAAATGCATTGAGAACATATGGTATATTTATACAATGGAATATGATGTAAATAGAATAGATTCAGGAGAATCTATTTTGAAAATTATTGCATAACTCAGAAGAAAATGAAGGGCATTATGCTGAGTGAACTAACTCAGTCTCATAAGGATAAATACTGCACAGGACCATTATTGTAAAAACAGAAAAATAACTAGTAAAACATGTACTGAGTGAGACCCAAGTGGGAAATGGGTGGTAATACAGGGGTAAGCGCAGGCAGCGGTTAAATCATAGGCAGCACAATTTGGTGAGTGGAAGGGGACTGCTGTAAATGAAATAGGAAGGATTTGGAGGGGATCTAGAAAAACAGAGTGACGGTGGGCATAGTTCAATGGTGATTAAACTTACAAAACATAATGAATTTGAATGATTGTATGAAACACAGTGTGAATAAAGGATAGTGTGAATCACAATGTTTACAAATTTAACCAAACCAATATGTAATAAAAATTAAACAAAGGAACACAGAAGCTAGACCACTAAGAGTACATATATAGATAATAATAAAGATACTTTAAAAAATGACTTCTCAAGGGGGTTCTCCCTCTCTTTTTTATTGTAATTTTAATAAAGTTTATAGAAAAGTTAGATTTTTATTCATTCATTTTCTTCCCTATGCATCCCTCAATTCATCTTTAAAAAATAATATTCATACATTGTGGCATAATTTCTTACTCCCACCCCAGTCCACTTTGCTATGCACCTCTTATTCTGGACTGTTGTCATACAAATAATGCCTAATAGTATATTCCTTTTAAACATTTATTTCCTTCATCTATTCCAATGCAGTGCTCATTATTTATCCCCTTTTCTTAATTTCCTCCCAACTCACGTATCAGTCCTGTTTTACAATAGTGTTATGTATTATTTATCCTTTTGTGATTGCTGTATTTCACTAAGCACATTTCCTCCAGAGTCACCCATGTTGTGGAATATTTTATGTGTTCCTGGTTTCTCAGTGTTACATAGTATTCCATTGTCTGAATATATCACAGTTTTTCGATCCATTCCTTTCTTGATGGGCACTTGGGTTGCTTCCATCTCTCTGCTGTTGTGAATGAATCCAGCAATAAACATGGTGGTGCATGGATCTATTTGGGTGGCAGCTCTGGTTTCTTCAGAATATATTTCCAGTAGTGGAGTTGCTGGGTCAAATGGAATTTCTAGTTTTAACTTTTTGAAAAAGCACCCTAACACCTTCCATAGTGTTGCACCATTATACAGTTCCACTAGCCATGAATAAGGGTTCCAATTTCTCTACAACCTCAATAGCATTTGTTATTTGCTGCTTTGTGAAAGTTGTTGTTGTTATTGGGGTGAGATGATATTTCATAGTTGTTTTTGTTTTTATTTTTGTCATTGATAGAGATTTTTGAACATTTCTTCATGTGTTTGCTGTCTGAATGTATGCTTTGGTGAAGTGTCTATATCCTGTGACCATTTTGCATTTAGGTTGTTTACATTTTTTGTATTGAAATGCTGAAATATTCTATAAATTTTAGCTATGAGTACCTTATCAGAAATGCCATTATCAAATATTTTTGCCCAGTCTGTGGCTTTCCTTTTCACTCTGTTGGAGAAAATTTTTCATGTGCATAGGGATTTAATTCTTAGAAGGCCCAGTTCATCCACTTTATTTTCTCCTGGTTGTAGGTTTTTCAAGATGCTTGGAAGACTGTTCATATCATGGATTAGAGCTCCTAGAATTCTTCCAAACTTTTCACTGATGAAGCTTATAGTACTTGGTTTAACTCCTAGGTCCTTGATCCACTTTGAGTTTGCTTTTGTGTATGATTTTTTGAGGTGGTGTTGCTGTTATGTGCTGTCGAGTCGTTTGCGACTCATAGCGACCCTATGTACAACGGCCCTAAACCCTGTTCTATCCTGGGCTAATGGCATTGCGTCTGACACACCCATCCCGATTACCCCAGTCACTGAATCAATCCACCTCAGAGGGTCCTCCCCTCCTGCGCTGTTCCTCCACCCTCCCAAGCATGATGTCCCTCTCCAAAGACCTGTCCCTCCTTACAACATGCCCAAAGTATGTCAGAGGAAGACCCAGAATCCTAGCTGCCAAGGAGTAGCCTAGTTTAACCCTCTCTAGGATGAATCTGTTTGTTTTCTTGGC
>NW_006399947.1:4828850-4844317 GCF_000299155.1 Elephantulus edwardii
ATAGAGAGGTAAGGTTTCATTTTTGGGGATACACTTAAGGTCAAATTTTGGTTCCTGTAGTTTTGATTTTATTTTCTTCAACTTCAGCTTGAACTTGTATATGAGTAGTTGGTGGTCTGTTTCACAATCAGCAGCTGACCTAGTTTTCAGAGCTGATGTTGAGCATCTCCAACGATTCTTTACATAGATGCAATCAATTTGATTCCTATGCATACCATCAGTTGAATTCATGTGTGTAGCCTGCATTTGTGTTTCTTATAAAAGGTATTTGCAATGAATAAATCATTGAATGTGCAGAATTCTATCATTCTATCTCCAGCTTCATTTCTGTCACCATATCCATGTTTTTCAGCTACTGATCCTTCTTCCCTGTTCCAGACTTTTGCATTCTAGTCACCCATTATTATCAATGCATCTCTATTGCATATTCAACCAATTTCTGACTGCAAAAGTTGGTAGAAATCTTCTATTTCCTCCTCTTTGGTTCTAGTTGTAGGTGCATATATTGAATAATAGCAGTAGTCACTGGAAGTCCTTATATCTGTATGGATATTATCCCGTCACTCACCACATTCTATTTAATGATGGATCTCAGAATGACTTTTTTAAATTATCAGAACAGAGGAAGGGGACATTACATGGTTAAAAATCAGGAAGGGTGTTTTCCAGGGATGTATTCTGTCTCCATAACTTTTCAACCTGTAAGCAGAAGAGATGATCTGGGATACTGGGCTGTACAAAAAGGAATGTGGCATCTGGATTTGAGGAAGATTCATCCACAACCTGCATTATGCAGATGAAACAACCCTGCTTGCTGAACTGAGGAAGATCTGAAATGTTTGCTGCAGAAGGTCAAAGAATGCAGCCTTCAATATGCACTGAAGCTCAACATCAAGAAAACAAAGATTCTTACCACTAGGCCAATTGGCAGCATCATTATGGATGGTGAAGAAATTGAGATTGTTAACAGGTTTAGTTTGCTTTGATTGCACAATCAACACTCTTGTACCAGCAGCCAGGAAATAAAGAGATTAATTGCATTGGGGAAGTCAGCTGTCAAGGACCTTTCCAGAGTACTGAAGAGCAATGACGTCAGGCTGGAGACAATGCTGCACTGGATCTGGGCCATATTCTTCACAATTGCATGTTATGCCTCAAAGAGCTGGAGAGTGACTAGGGATGACAGAAAGAGAATGGATGCATTTGAGCTGTGGTACTAAAAACGAGTGTTGAATATACATGGACTGCTAGGAGAACAAGCAGGTTTGTCCTTTAGAGAGTGAAACCGGGCTCCACCCTTGAATCAAGGATTCTGAAGTTTCATCTGACGTACTTTGGTTTGTCAGGGCCAGTAAGTTTGGCACAGGATGGAGCAAGGTTTCTGGCTCTGGCTCATAGGGCCACTATGAGTCGCAAACAACTCGACAGCACATAAAAACATGAAGCTTTTATTGCTATCATTTTGTTGAGCTATTTTTTCATGTTGTTGCTCTTTACTTTGGTCCATTCTACTTTCTGTGGCATCTCTGTAAGAAGGACATCCCTCAGTACTTCCTGAAACACTGACCTTATTTTTACAAACTCCCTTTGGTTCTGCTTATCTGAGAATATCTTGATCTCTCCATCATATTTGACGGACAGTGTTGCTGGTACAGTATTCTTGGTTTACAATTGTATTCTTTGAGTGTTTGATATACATCATTCCACCATCTTTTTACTTGCATGGTTTCTGCTGAGAAATCGACATTTAATCTTATTTGCTCTCCCTTATATATTACTCTTTATTTCTCCCTAGCTGCTTTCAGAATTCTCTCCTTATCTTTGGTTCTGGAAATTTGACTATGACATGCGTTGATGTTTTTCTTTGGGTGTCTATTCTATATGGCGTTCACTCAGCTTCTTGAATATATATTTTGTCTTTCTTCAGTATGCCTGGAAAGTTTTCTTCTGGTTATTTTTCCACAACTTTATTGATGTCTTTACTTGCTTCTTCCTGTTCAGAGATTCCAATTATGCTCATGTTATTCCTCTTGATGATATCCCTTATTACTTTTAGACTTTCTTCTGTTTCGTTCCTTTTTGATTATGCTTTTTTGCTCTAGCAAATCAGTGCTGATAATTTTTCTTCTATGTCACTTGTTTTGTGTTCCATCTCTTCAACTCTGGTCATATGTCCCTCTAAACATGTTGATACCATCTAAAATATTGGTCATCATAGTCTTGATTGTGGTTTCTTCTTTTTCCAGACTCTCTCATGCCACATCTATTTTATTTTCATTATCTTGCATTGTTTATTTAAGTTCCTCTTGGCTTTTACTAGCTGAGTCCTGCAATTTTTCATGTTTGTCTTTCACCCACTGAAAATATTAAGTCATTCTTCTTTTTAATTCTGTGTCAGAAAGTTTCATCACCTTTTCTGGCTTCAGGAAATTAAATTATTCTGTGTCTTGATCACTTTTTTTGAGGAGTGACATCTTGTTTTGGTTTTTTGTAGGATGTAAAGTATTCTGCTTCTTCTGTGTCATTGCTGTCATAGTTTTTCATGTCTAAGTCCTTAGTAGGTCTTCGGTCTAACAATCTTGGCTCACGAGCCCACTGCTTCAGAGGAGGGAAGGTCAGCTTTCCCTGTCTGAATTTCTCTCTGATCCTTTGACTCAAAGGGAGACTTGCTTCTATGGGGGAGAGAGATGATTTGTGAATTAGCAGTCTTCTGTGCCACACAATTGCCCCAGCGAGGCAGGGTCCAAAGCATCCACAGCTCAAATATTGGCTCTGAAAGTGGTCAGGAGGTCTTTCAAAAGGAAAGATTTCACCTATGACATTTATGCTACTGGTGCAGGACAGTAGGGTGGTGGCAGGGCCATTTCCATGTGCCAGAGAAGTATTCATGCAGTGGGACAGTCCAGTGTCACACGTGGGAGCTAAACTAGAACTTGGAGTTTGACCTAAGACTCAGTTCCACAAGACAGAAATGTGGCTTCAAACTGCTGTAGTCAAGATGAGTGGACTTCCTCCCTTGCAGATCCTGGTCAGTGACTTCCTTGCCTATAATATGGATACTTCTAGCACCAGCAGTCAGGAAATTAAGAAAAAATTGAATTGGAAAAATTTACTCTCAGAGGTCTCTCCAGAGTACTGAATCACAATGATATCAGTCTAGAGTCTAAGGTGTGCCTAATCCAGGTAATTGTCTTCACCATTACTTGCTATGCATCAGAGAGCTGGCCAATGATAAAGTATGACAGAGGAAGAATTGATGAATTTGATTGTAATGCTGGAGAAGTGTCTTGAACATACCATAAACCACCAAGAAAACAAATAAGTGTGTCTTGGAGAGGGTGAACCAAGTTCGTCCTTGGAGGCTAGGGTTTTGAAGATCCTTCTCATATACTCTGGGCACATGGCCAGAAGGGATCGGTCCTTGGAGAAGATCTTCATGCTCAGAAAGGTGGAGGACACCACAAGAGAAAAGAAACTAGATGAGATAAATTGATACAATACCTGGGGAAATGGGGTTAGCTGTGTCAGAAATAGTAAGACTGGCTCAGGACAGGGAAGGCTTCAGAGTTGCAGTATATAGGGTCACTATGGGTCACAGGCAACTCAAAAACACACAATAACAAGATAACAGGGGCGCTGATGTGGTCTCCACAAGGCGAGGAAGTGTAGTGCTGTGGGCAGGTCCAAGTGGCAGGTTAGAGTGACAAGTCATGCAGCAGGTTGTTCCCCAATAGTTTTCTTAAGTCATTGTTTTCCAAAAGACCTATGGATGGTTATTTTGAAATTTTTCTCTATAGGCATATGTAGGAAGATATATCTAGAATTGCTCAAAACAATATCCTATCTGATAACTCTGTGTAGTATAATTTTAAGTAATTACATAATTATTGTATAATATATTTGGATATATGACCATTTTAACCAACATGCTTATCATTAGGTTTAAGAATAGTATTAAAATTATAATCAAACAGGCCAAAATTATGCAGCATTTCTTAAGCTGAATGAATTTAAGAACAAATTAACTTCGAGTTGCAATACTTAAGGATGCTTTGGGCAGAATATGAAATGATGCAGGAAGTATTAATAGAAGACGGAAGGAGCATAGAGTCACTGTATCAAAAGGAATTGGTGGACACAGAAGAATTTCTTGAAAGCATATAAGCAAGGGCCTGTGGTGATGAAGGAAGAAGGTCAAGACACTCTGAAAGAACTGGCAAAAAATAGGGCCTTAGGAATTTATGGCATACCAATTGACATGTTTCAACAAACAGACACTGCCGTGTATGCACTCACTACATTGTGCCAAGAAATCTGGAGGACAACCAATTGGCCAACTGACTGCAAGAGATCTATATTTGTTGCCATTCCAAAGAAAGATAACCCAACAGAATGTGGAAATTATAAAATAAAATCATTAATATCACATGCATCAAGATTCTGCTAAAAATTATCAAAAAATGACTGGAACAACACATCAAAAGAGAACTGCCAGATGTGCAGACTAGGTTTAGAAGAGGCCATGGTTTCTTAGGATATTATAGTTAATGTTAGATGGATCTTGGCTGAAAGCAGGGAGTACCAGAGAAACATTTATCTGTGTTTTCTTGGCTATGCAGAGGTATTTGACTGTGTAGACCACAACATATTGTGGCTAACTCTAAAAAGAATGGAAATCCCAGAGGAGTTTATTGTACTCATGTGAACCTATACTTGGACCAGGAGGCAGTTGTCAAAACTGAGCAAGGAAACACTGCATGGTTAAAAGTCAGGAAGGGTGTACACCAGGTACACGTCCCATCTTCATACCTTTTCAATCTATATGCAGAACAGATCATAAGGGAATTTGGACTCTATAAGGAGGAATGTGGCATCAGGATTGGAGGAAGATTCATCAACAATCTGCGTTATGCAGATGACACAACCCTGCTTGCTGAAAATGAGGAGGACCTGAAGTGCTTTCTGCAGAAGGTCGAGGACTTCAATATGGATTGAAACACATCAAGAAAATAAAGATTCTCACCAGTGGGCTAATTGGCATCATTATGATGAATGGTGAAGAAATTGAGATTATAAATCACTTTAGTTTGTTTGACTCCACAATCAATATTCTTGGCACCAGCAGTCCAGAAATGAAAAAAAATTTAAAAAAAAAATTAATTGTATTGGGAATGTCTGCTGTTAGGGACCTCTCCAGAGTACTGAAGAACAGTGACGTCAGACTGGAGAGTAAGAAGTACCTGATCCAGGCCCTGATTTTCTCAATTACATGCTATGCATCAGAAAGCTGAACAATGACTAGGAATGAGAGAAAGAGAATTGATGCCTTTGAGGTGTGATGTTGGAAAAGAATATTGAATATATCATGGACTACCAGTAGAACAAACAGATTTGACTTGGAGAGGTGAAACCAGGCTGCTCCTTGGAGGCAAGGATTCTGAGGGTTCTTCTGACATACTTTGGTTATGTTGCAAGGAGGGACTAGTTCTTGGAGAGGGACATTATGCTTAGAGGGGTGGAGGGTCAATACAATAGAGGAAGACTCTCAATAAGATGGATTGATTCAGTGACTGGGGAAATGAAGTTAAGTGTGACAGAGACAATAAATTTGCCACAGGATAGAGTTGGTTTCAAGGCTATTGTATAGGGTCTCTATGAGTGGCAGGCGTCTCGAAGGCATAAAATAACAACAACAGTAAGAACCATGGAGTTGAAACTCATTCATAGATGAGACTGTCAGTCTATGTTTATTGAGCTTATAAAGGCATTTGATTGTGTCTATCTTAACAAATGATGGACGACATTAAGAAAAATAGGAATAACAAAGCACTTGTGTTTATGTGAAATATAAGCATAGACTCAGTAGCAACTGTCTGAAAAAGAACAAAGAAACTTGTATTGTTTAAAATCAGGAAATATATGTGTCAGATTTGTATCTTTTCTCCACATATATTCAATTATTTCCTGAGCAAATAATTTGAAGAACTGAATTATATGGAGAAGTATGAGCATGACTATTGGAGGAAGAGACATCAACAACTTGTGTTATACAAATGACACAATGATGCTTGCATAAGTTCAAGAGTACTTAAAAGTACTTGTTGCAGAAGACCAAAGACTATAGACTTCAATATGTCTTACAACATCAAGAAAACAAAAATCCTTACCACTTAATAGCATTATATATCCACAAAGCTTAATGTTATCAATGATTTAATTTTACTTGAATCCACAATCATCAACACCCTTGATATTAGCAGCCAAGAAATCAAAAGATATGTTGCATTAGGGAAATCTGCTGTCAAGGACCTCTTTAAAATTCTAAAAAGCAAAAATTTCAGGCCAGTTTTAACTGATTCAAGTCAAGGTATCCTTCGTCTCTTCCCATGCATCTGAAAGTTGGTTAATTAATAAGGATGACAGAAAATCAATTGATGCCTCTGAATTATGGTATTGAAGAAGTGTTATCTTTAAGGAAATGCAATCAGAGTATTCCTTATCAGCAAAGAAGGTGAATTTTGTTTTCTTACTTAGTGTTTCATCTGAGAACTGTACCATAAATAGGTACGACAGGTAAAGAACCAATGCCTTTGAGTTGTGATACTGGAGAAAAGTATTGAACATGTTATGGATTGCCAAGAGAACAAATAGGTCTGTCCTGAGAGGATGAAACCTTTTTGCTCCTTGGAGGCAAAAAAAATTTAAAGTTTCATCTTACAAAGAGTTCTGTCTCTTTGGAGAAGGACATAATGCTTGGAAGGATTGAGGTTCAGTGTTGTAGAGGAAGATCCTGAATGAGGTGGATTGATACAGTGACTGTGGCAATGTGGTCATGTTTGTCTGAATCATTATGAGTCGTAGTCCACTTAATGGCACTTAACAACAATGATAACTTTATGCTTATTTCAGTCCTTTCCAAGGATTATGCTGAGAAAGATAGCGGGTGAGCAAAAGAGAAGAAGATTCTTAAAAGATGAGTTGACACAGTTATCATTGTAATACACTTGAACATGACAGAGATCATGAAGATGCCACAGGATAAGGCAAGATTCAGACCTGTTGTCTGCTGGGTTGCTTTCTGAGTTGTAGCTGACTTGTTGGCATCTAATAGCAACAACAAAAGTCATCTCTCTGTTCATATAAATGAAAAATAATGCCTTCAGGTATTCAAAACATTTTTTTAATGTTTAATCTAAAAACATACAAGTGCAGAAGACCCTCTTAGGCTATTTAAGCAATAAGTACTCCAGAAGTTAAAAATGAACTTTTTCAGATTTTGTCTATATGAAGAACACAGGTGTTGTAAATGTATGAGTTTAAAATTACTATTAGGCTACATAGTTTATAGTTGGGTTGTACTGTCTAAGATTGTTCTTGTAGCTTTGAGAATTTGGTGTTCTGTGGAATTCTTACATGTTTCTTATGGATTTACTTATCAGAGAATATTCCCAACTGAATAATTTTTGAAAAGCAAAGCAAAACAAATAAACAAAAAAATCACCTCACTGTCCTTGTGATTTGACGGAGAGGACAGAGTGGAAGGATTCCACAGAGTTTCCAATGCTGGAAATCTTGACAGAAGGAAACTGTCACAGTTTCTTTTGTGTGGAGCAGCAGGTGGGATTGAACCACCTACCTTTAGTTAGCAGCCAAGTGCTCAATCACCACACCACCATGATGCCTCTAAAAGAGAGGGGGGAGGGGAACCAAACAGAAACGAAACACCAAGACTGTTAATTTTTTAAAGGCAATTTGGCAGCCTGTTTCTGTGAAGGGTTTATCTCGCTAAAGCAAAAATTTCTTAATTATTATATACCTGACTTTTTAAAAAAAGACACTCTCAGAAACATTCATGTCTAAATACCTTCCATTTTTATCTTGTTTGTAGCTAACCTACAAGTAGAGGAGGGAAAAAACCCAGAGAAGAAAAGCTGCCCGTTAAGCTATTCTTAGACAATTCTCTCAGGTGGTTAATCACCAGGATTAATTAGCAAGCAGCTTCTGTGAGAACTTGATCTTTTTTCTTGATTTTTAGTCTTACATCACAAGGTATTTTCTAAAATCAGGTTGAGCTTGTCCATAAATTAAATAGTGGAGTTTGTTCCGGAGGGAAGAATGCTCACAGGTATCTGTTCAGACAGCAGGAGTCGTGCTCTGAGTACCAAGTGAGGCAGTGGCTCGAACATACATTTGTTCCCACCCACATCTTCTCCCACTAACAAATGCTGCAACCCTCTGGGCCAGAATTCTATTCTAACAACAAATAGATTACACACATACACATACAAAAAAGGGGGGGGGGGAGGAAAACCTGTCAGAGCAGTAACACCTGCATAAAGTTGAATATGTAATTGTGCCTACACCCCCAACATAGTCCTTTTCAGAGAACCAAGAACCTGCTATTTCAAAACTAATGCATGTGTCTAAGTGGGATCGCAGCTGAACACATCTGGTCATGAGGCTGGTCGGGTAGGAAACATGAAGCTGCTTGCTAGAACTGAATAAAGCATCTATTCTTTTATAAATCCAAATGCTAAACTAGTTAAGGATACCACCTACTTCCTGCCACTCCGATCTGGAGCACCATGTTCAAGAAGCTAGCCCAGACTCAATACATTAAAACTTAGGTATCTGGGTTAGCATGAAACATCATTATCCATTTTTTTCAACAAATGATTTTTGAGCCTGTACTAATTTCTGTGTGTAGGTGGGAAGAGAAAGGCATTGCCAAATAAATATGACCCAATTCTTTATGGATATTGTGATTGAGTACATTATTTTTATGTAATACTATTTCTCATATAATCATGATTTTGTGAAAGATACATATCTTTAAGTATCAGAAGTATACTTTTACACAAAGCAATTATGTAAATAAAGACAATTCCATGGTATTTTTTTTAAATGTAATTAGGGGGAAAATGTAACTGGCAACAAGTTCCATTAATGTGGTCAACTCTAAGAGTATATAAAAGGTAATAAGTAAACCATCTAAGTAAGATCTATTGAGGGATGGGTCCATATACCAGGAACTATACTAGTCATTATGTGAGAATCTTGTTTTCACCATTATTACTACCTTGCTCATCTGTAGTTTCCCTATGGATTAGAAACTTTTATATTTTGGATATCACAGAGAGTCAAGCTGAATCATAATCTCCATGAAGAATGGAAAAACAGAGATCTTTCAGGGAAAGAGTTGGAAAGTCATCAAAAGATAAAGCTCTGTTTTCAAGTTTTATTCCTTATTTGAAGGATCAGAAATGATAGCTCTGGAGTATCCCTCAATAAAGAAATAGAACCAATATATATCATTCGTGTGCTTCTTGAAAGCTCTAAGTGCTATGTAATAGCACACCATATATTTCCATAAGCACATTATTTCCCTTTTCTATTATTTTTGTGGAGGAAAAAGAAATGTTTGAGAGGGAAAGGCCTTCTCACATTTCACAGACTATTCTAGGTACTTAAGTTTCTTTAGATTCCCTGGTTTTCTGCTTTATCAAGCATTTTAAGTACAAATGAAAATATCAAAGTTATTTTCAAATTTTAAGCATAAGTTCTTTGAGAAAATAAGTACCATGAAAGTTCTTGAGATCTTATTTTATATGCTGACACTATTATACACCTTTCAAATTGATGTAATTTTAAACTACCCATTTCACCTGTGATAAAGGTTGTCCTTCAAATAGTTTCAGTTCTCCTCCAATGAATATGACACAACTTTTCTGCATCCTAAATCTGTATTAGGCTAGATATTTGTCTAGAAAATATTAAGGAGATGAATCCAAGCCCAATAAAAAATTAGCTCACTTTCCTTCTTCTATAGTGATGTAATGAATTGATTTCTATAGTATCTACTATTTACATATGAGTTTGATGGCTCTGTGGTGGCTTATGTGCTGCATACTTCAAGTCATGTCACTAGCTTTTCAAACAAATAGGATCCCCAATGGCAGCCAGATTTCATTGGAACATCCAGGCTAAAACAAGAAAGGATGAAAGCATAGTTACCCTTCTAAAAGTTGATTAATAAAAGCTTTGGGCCATAACAATATGTTGTCTGATATGCTACTGGAATTAATGAACATGATGTAATAGTTGTAGCTGTTATGTGTCAACTGTGTGTCAAAGCACAAAGATGGGAACTTAGCCCTAACTTGTACCATCTTCCCAATCTTTGATACACTTGATCCATTGTTGCAATGCCTGTGTCAATTCATCTCTTTGAAGGTTGTCCTTCAAAGACACTCTGCTTTTCACTCCATATTCACCCCCCGCCCCAGGACTGGTCCTTCCTGACAACCTCCAAAAACAGGTCTGTTTTCTTTTTGACAATTGATCTTGTATTTAATACTCTTATCTGAGACTATAGTTCAAAGACATAGACTCTCTTTCAGTCTTCCTTATTCATTTACCTACTTTCAATTGCATAAGGAATAAACTGAACATGCTATTGTTTTAATCAGGCACAACTTAGACATTAAACTGATATCCTTGTTCTTTACCACTTTAAAGAATTCATTGATAGTAGACTTTCCTAATTGAATGTAGCTTTCAATTTCTTCACTGCTGCTACCATGGATGAGGTTGATTGTGGGTACAAGTAACATGAAATGCTTGACAACATCATTATTTTCTTCATTTATCATAATAGTGCCTATTTGTTTAGTGATGAGAATTTTTCTTTTTATGATGTTAAGATGTAATTAATATTGAAAGCTATACTCTTCGGCCTTCTGCAGTAAATGTTTCAAGTTTTCTTCATGTTCTGCAAGCAAAATTGTTTTGACTGAAAGGTGTAGATTGTTGATTACTATTGTTGAATATTTTCTTGGTGTACAGATAGTAGGTATGGAGAAAGGATACAACCCTGATGTATACCTTTTCTGATTTTCATGCACACAATGTTTCCTTGTTCTGTTCTGACAAACAGCATCTTCATTTATGTATGGATTCTGCATGAGCAGGATTAAATGTTCTGAGATTCACATTCTTCTCAGCGATATTCATAAGTTGTTAGGATCCAAATAGTCGAATGCCTTTGCATGGACAATGAAACACAAGTAAACATGTTTCTGGTGCTCTGAGCTCTCAGTCAAAATCTATTTGGCATCTGCAATAATATCCTTCTTTATTGGTCTCTTCTGAATTCAGCTTGAATATCTGACAGTTTTTGTTACAATACTATTCCTACTGATTTTCAAGAATTATCAGCAATATTTCACTTCTATACAATATTAGTGAACTTGTTTGATAATTTCCACACTGTTAACCATCCTTTTTTTGAATTGGAACAAAAATTTGTCTCTTCTAGTTAGTTGGCCAGTTAGCTTTCTTTCAAATTTCTTAAAATTGGCTGATGAGAATGTCCAAGGCTGCATCTATTTGTTAAAACACCTCAATTGCTATTCTATAAATTCCTTAAGACTTGATTTTTGCCAGTGCATCCAGTACAATTTTAACTTCTTCCTTCATTACCATTGTTTCTTTATAATAGGCTACTTCCTGAAATAATAGCTCATGTTGACATATTTTTTTTGTAAAGTTAGGGAAAAGATGACCATAATTTCATTCTGATATACATAAAGTTGTTATGGGGTAGAACAGACTGCATAGCAAACAAAAGTTTTGTCAGAGAGGGTCCTAGAGTTGAAGCACATAAAATTAATAAAACACATAAACACATACAAGTAATAATCTATGCATATTGAAGTGGAGGATTGTTGCTATAGTTAAATGCCATCAAGTTGAATATGACCTACAGAGCCAAACCATGTCCTATCCTGTGCCATCTTTATCATCTCTAATATACTTGATTCCATCACAGTAGCCACTGTGTCCGTCCATCTCATTGAGGATCTTTCTCTCTTTCCCTGACCTTCCACCTTTTACAAATATGATGTACTTTTCCAAGAAATAGCTTCTCTTAAGAACATGGAAAAATATGGGAGCTTTACCATCTTTGCCTATATGGAGCACTTTGGCTGCAATTTTCCCAATACATATCTGTTTGTTCTTTTGAAATTCCATGGGACACTTGACACTCTTCTCCAACACCCAAAACTCAAGGGCATTGATTCTTCTGTCATCTTTATTCATTGTCCATCTTTAAGATGCATAGCAAGTGATTTAAAAAATCATGATTTGAATTAGTCTTTAAACTGATGATATTGTATTTCAATGCTTTGAAGAAGTCCCTGAAAACAGGTATTCTCAGTCCAGTAAGTCTTTGTTTTCTTGACTACTGGTACTGATGGTGTTGATTGTGAATCCAAGCAAGATGATAGTCTTTGCTATAAATGTCTTCAAGACTTAAGAACTGTTTGTTACCACAGTGTAACTTGCCTTGGTCTATCTTAATGGTGAAATTATAAAGGAGATCTTACTCTCATTTGCTGATGAGAAACTGGAAGCATCAAAGCGTTTTATAACCTGTTCAAGATATAATAAAACATTGAAGTGTAGTTTGAACTCAAGAGAGCAACCCTTCACTGTTAAGCTTAAATCACGAACTTATTTTAAGTAGTGGCTGCTATAACTTAACTTATTTGTACTTGATATTAGACTTAGTTGTCTTTAGGAAAATCTTACTTCCATACACTCTACTCTGGGATTTTTTTCCCCACTAAATCTAAATAGTAAGCATTCTCTTTACTTAGAAATAGTTTATTATTTACAAAGTATTCTCATTAATGTTATCTATTTATATTCTTATAGTAACTTTGTAATTTAAGCAAGATGAGTGTAGCTCCCCTGTTTGTTGCAGTTAAGGAAACCAAAATTCATAGAGTTAATGGGTTGTTTGCAAGTTCAAGGAAACATAGCTGGGCAGTGGCAAATTCTGAGACAAGAACTCAATTTTTCAGAATTATTCTGCAATGGCAACAGCAGGAGTGAGATCTTTAAAGGTAATAATCAATCCTGACACTATTTGTTAAACTCATTTGTTGAACTCATTTTTGCAAACAATCTGCAATTTTATTTTACTATCAGGAACATTATAACATTTTCAACTCAGTCGTCATTGCAATCAGTTCTAAAAATAGAACTGATTAAGAATGATGTAAAAATAGTTGAAAAATTCAGCCTTAGACTGCAAGATGACACTCGTGTTCAATGTAAGTCATACACACACACACACACACACACACATACATATTTTAAATAGAGCTTATTATTGTCCTTTAAGTATAATTAGCAATTTCCAAAAGAATGATTATCAAGAATCAATTATATACTGCATAAACAAGAAAGGATAAATATGGTGAATGAGATTCATAAAATTTTAGTCCCTGTGTGCTTTAAAAACTTTTACCAACACGGTGAAAAGAAAACCTACTAAATAGGAAAAAAAAATATTTGTAAATGACATATAAGGCATGTATCTCATAATAAAGGTTTACAGAATACTACAGGGCTTGTACAAGTAGAAGATGACCAATCATAAGATGGGCAAAGACTTCACAAATGAAGCTTAATTGAAAATAAACTTGATTTAGTGTTTTTTTTTTTCCCAGAATTTCATATTATTTTTATTTTCACTTGGCTAGAACCAGATTTCTTGCCTTCAGTTTAAGTATAGTACAATTAAGACATCTTAAGTATATTACACACACACACACACACACACACACACACACACACACTTACACACTTTTAAGATGACATAACACTTAATTGTGCTCATGTGAAAACTATGCCTAGACCGAGAGGCTGTTGTGTTAACAGAACAAAGGAACTCTACATGGCTTAAAATTAAGAGAGACGTGTATCAAGATTGCATCATCTCTCCATATCTATTCAATCTGCTATTGTTAAGTGTTGTTGAGTTGAGTACGACTCATAGTGACTGTATGAACAAAAAATCTGAACGCTGTTTTATGCTGTACTATCTTCACACTTTCTACTCAGCTTATCATTTGAGAAGCTGAACTCTACGTAGAAGAATGTGACATCAAGATCAGAAGAAGACTCATCAATAATCTGCATTGTGCAGATGATACAACCTTATTTCATAAAAGTGAGAAGGAGTGAAACACTTGCTGCAGAACATCAAAGAATATAGTCTTCAATATAGATTGCATCTCTGTATCAAGAAAACATATATTCTCACGACTAGAACTGTAAGCAACATCACTATAGATGGAGAAAAGATTGAAACTGTCAACGACTTCATCTTACTTGGATCAACAATAAATACCCTTGGTACTAGCAGTTAGGAGATACTGGGAAAGTCTGCTGGCAGTGACTTCTTCAAATTATTGAGGAGAAATGATGTCAGTTTGAGAACTAAGGTCTGCCTATTTCAAGTCATGATTTTTTTCCAGTCACTTTCTGTGCATCTGAGTAGGAAAATGAATAAGGATGACAGAAAAATTGATGTTTTTGAGCTGTGATATTAGAGAAGGGTGCTGAATATCTCATGGACTGTCAAAATATTTATCTTGGGGAAAGTGCAGCCCGAGAGCTCTTGCTTTTTGGAGGCAAAGATGATAAAACTTTGTCTCACATACTTCGAGTATGTTGCTAGGAAGACTATTTCTTTGAGAGAGTCAGTCATGGTGGAGAGTCAGTGAAAAAGAGGAAGACCCTTAACCTGAAGGATTGACACAGTGACTGACACACTGGGCTCGAATGTGTCAGAAACTGTGAACATAGCAAAGGACAAGAAATAGTTCAGATAGTTGTTCATAAGGTTGCTACAAATTTAACAACCACAAGTTGTCACATGATCAAAGGTAGATTTCACCATACATATCGTTTTTGTAGGATATTTGAAGATTTATTTTTTGAAACATTCTCAGAAAGGGAATTACAAGACATTTAATAAATAGATAATAAATAGATTTTAATGAAGAAATGAGGAACTAAAATTTCTGCATTCAGATAAATTTGAAAAGCAAAATTGCAGTTAATCTCTTCCTGTGTCACTAATTTGCTCTCAAAATCTGAGTGTCAGGGCTCCACACTCCACCACTCAATTCTTTAGTCTTTGGTTTTCACTGTTTTTAACTGATGGGCCATATGTTATATTAGCCCACCTGGGTTTAGCCCCATCAAGACACATGTTAATGCTTATTTTAAACTGTCAAAGGGAGAAGGCCTGAATATTTTATATAACCAAGCACCTTCGTACCAGCTAATTTTAAATATTAGCTTTAGACAGAGTGAAAACAAAGTTCTGAAAAGCACATTTTCCAATTCTTTTAATAAGGAAACTGTATCAAAATTCGAAGTGTCAGACACTATGCTAATAATTCTCTTTTTAGCACAACTTTGACATTGTCAGGATAATAATTCTATTAAGTCATTTGTACTAATATGTTGCAAAGTTTTCCTGATCCTCTCTAGCGTTTTCAAAGTCTTAAAACTCAGAATCTATGAGTTTGCTCCTTTTTATTGTTTTTATGTGCCATCAAGTCACTCATAGTGACTCTATGTTGAATATTTCTGAGCCTTGCCCT
>NW_006399947.1:4844782-4872318 GCF_000299155.1 Elephantulus edwardii
CTGTTGGACCTCAGAATGTTGATTGCTGAGCTGAAATTGTTGACAATCTCAATCTCTTCTCCATCTTTCATGGTGCTGCCAGTTGGCCCAGTGGCGAAAATCTTTGTCTTCTTGATGTTGAACTTCAATCCATATTAAGACTATAGTCATTGACATTCTGGAGCAAATGTTTCAAGTTCTCCTCAGTTTCAGTAACCCAAGTTGTGTCATCTACAGGTGAGATGCCTTTATTTACATTTTCAAATTGCTTACATATCCAATTATCTATACTGTACATCTATCAGTTTATCTATTTGCCTAATGTCCAAATACACAAAAATAGAAGTACTCAGGAAGAATATTTAAGAAAATAAAACATGTATATCAAAAAGTAATTTTTTTTAAATTGAATCACTTCTCTACCTCAATAGGAAGCACTGGAGACTCAATGCTAAGATATTGCACTACCATCAGAAATTCAAATCCATTATCCAAAGGAATAAAGATGGGCAATCTCCTCTTGTGTGATTAATTGCCTCTGAAAACCTGCTGAAAGGTCAGTTAAGAGTTGGTTCTGATTTGATGGTACAAAACAACTACAACAACTCCCTCAGCAGGTACTTCAAATGGCAATTTCACACACACACATACACACGCACACACACACACAAATTTAAATACAAAAATCACTTTTTCAAGTAGCAATAACTACTCTGTCTTCTGAACCCTCAACAGTACATCTTTTCACAGAAATTTTCTCAATCATGGAATAATCATGTTCCTTCATATATTACTATATCAAACAGTAGTTAATTGACTCAATCTCCACCTCAGGCTGAAAACATAGCTATAATTTTTTATTTTAAAGACATTCCTATAATATCTTCATTTTAAACCTAACACAGAAAGGTTAAGTGAAACTCCCAAGATCAAGCTATAATAAAATATAGAGGAGGAATTTGTACTAAGGGAAATCAGGATTTGTAAAGTCAAGAGTTGGCGAAAAGGAAGATAAGATGACATACTGTCCACAACACAAACTAAAATGTAACAGAAATTATGAGCATGATGTAGGACCTGGCAGAGCTTTGTTCTGTTGTACCCAATATAAATGGCAAACTACTTAACCTAGAAACAAGAAGCTACTGTGATTCAGCCTTATGTTTTAACTAGTTTTAAAGTATGTGAGCATTACTGAATGCTGCTCCATATTTTTGGCATTATCTGAACAAGTCCTTCCTTAGTAAATGAGACAGCCTTGCAGCTGGCATCACCACCAGGTGCCAACACCACAGGCATCTGCCCTTATACACAAGGTGAGTTAAATTTGGAGAGAAAACGATACACTTACTGATTAAGAAGTTATTAATTCTGATTTGGAGTGATAATAGCAGCTAAAAATTAAAGCAGGAAATTCACAACCAGAGACAGAGAAGACATTTTCAAGTGTAGGATAAATTCTAACCAACTATGCAACTAATCCTGAATTATGCATGTATAAGAAACTCTCTAAGATAACCATATAGATTTACAGAATTAAGTAAAAATTTTTGGAGTCAGGGAGGTAACTTTCAAATGATATTTTTCCAGATTAACAGATAGACAAATAAATTAGGCACTCTGAAGAAGAGTATTTAAAACTTATCAGTGATTATGATATAATTACGGTTTGAGGTTAACAGCTGCTCCATGGGAGAAGGACAGGTAATTTCTTCCCATACCATTAACTGCTTCTGAAAGCCTTCAAGAGGATCAACTATGGGTCAGTTTTGACTCTATGGTACACAATTACAACAAATCTAACATTTAAGATATAGAAAAACTGAAAATAACATTCCATACTCAAGAGAAAAAGAACGCCGATAGTGACTGACCTTAAAATCATAAAGAATTTAAAGTGAACTAATTATTGTTGTTATGTGCTGTTGAATTGCTTGAAACTCATAATGGCCAAATGTACAACAGCTCTGAATCGTGCTCTATCTCGAGCCAATTTAATTGTCTTTGACATACATACCCCATAAACCACAGTCACCGTGTCAATCCATCTCATTCAGGGTCTTCCTCTATTTTGCTGTTCCTCCACCCTTCCATGAATGATGTCCTTCTCCGAAGATTGGTCCTATCTAGCAACAGGCCCAAAATATATGAGACAGCTTGAAAATCTTTGCCTCTAAGACCAGCCTGGTTTCTTCAGCCTCTCCAGGACAGACTTCTTTGTTCTTTTAACAATCCATGATATATTCAATAATCTTCTCCATCAACACAACTCAAAGGCATAGATTATTCTTCTATCATCTTTAGTCATTGTCTGGCTCTCTGACACAAAGCAAACAATTGCAAAGACCATGGCCTGGATCAGGCACACCTTAGTCTCCAGACTGACAATGTTGTTCTTTAGTACTCTCTAGAGGTCCTCGACAGCAGATTTTCCCAGTTCATCTTTTGGTTCCATTGCTGCTGGTATCAAGTTAATTGTGGAGCCAAGCAAGCTGTAAGATGTTTATAAATGTCTAAAGAACGAAGAGGAGGGGACAAGGTGGCAGATAATAGGGATGAGGAAAAAAATATTCAAGGAGTCATAGAGATAGTAGGGAAAGAGAAAGAGGAAAGAATTAGGAAAGATTCAGTGGGGATCTGAAAAGATGGGGTAATTGTAGGCATAGATCAATGGGAATTAATTTTATAAGGCACAATATATGGGAATCACTGTATAAAACATAATATGAATGAAGAAATGTGAATGACTGAAGAAAAAAAAAAGAAATATAGTATTGAAAAATACAGCTGTGGAGGTTCAGTGGTAAGGGATTTCCCTGCCAATCCAAAAGTATAAGGCTTGAATGTACCAGCTGCTCTGAGGGGGAAACATAGGCTATCTTCTCCTGTGTGATCTGCTGCCTCTGCAAACACACTGGAGGATCACCTGCACCTGTAGGTTAGTGCTAACTCAACGGTACACCACAACAACATTAAAACTCTAGTACCAAGGAAAATGAACTTATTTTGAAGGAAGAAAAAATGAACCATGTTCATAGAAAAATAGAAATTATTTTTAAAAATATTATGGAGGTTCTAAGATTTTAAAAAAGGGATATTAAATGTAAAAAAAATGTAACTGTATATGCTAACAATAAATTTGGGATCACAATTATTTTGTTAAGGTAAAGCAAAGTCATTTTTAGATGCAGTTGAGTCATTCACCACCCATAGCAAACTTACAAACAGAAGATGAGCTCTGTCTTACAGCGTGCAAATCTTACAATCTCTGACACACATGAGGCCATTGTTTCAGTCGCTACGTCAGTCTATATTGTGGAGGGTCTTTCTCTTTTACATTGATCTTCCACCTTCCCAAGCATAATGCTCCTTTCCAATGGACAGCCTCTCCTAACAACATGTACAAAGTATGAAGATGAAGCTTCATTATGTTTGATGCATCTTGAAGAATGAGAGAATAATTAAAGTTGTATGATGATAAGGTTTTTCATTTTATGTAAGTATGGGAAGTAGTACAATATCAATTCTAATTATATTGTGAAAAATTAAGAAGTTATAAAACAGAATAAAACAAAAACAGAAAGAAAATGAAAATATTAAAATTAGAATTGCCAAGGAGTCAATAGAGAACTTGAAATAACATTATACAAAATACCCAAATAATAAGAAACGCAGAAATGATGAAGATGAGGAAGAAATAAAGCAAAGAATAAACAGAAAACAATTAATTGAGCAATATGCCTAAGTCAGACTGTAACAATCTATTTCAGTGAGGCGTGTCCTAACTTTTGTTGACTCTTTATTTTTTCCAGCATGATTCTTTTTCCCAAGGACTGGATCCTTGTGATAACATGTCTAAACTATATTAGATGAAGTTTTACTTTTCTTGATGCTTAAGAGTTCTTTGGTTGCAATTCCTACAAGATAAACTTCTCTCCTGTCAGTCCATGGTATATTCAACATTCTTCTCCAACGCCACAGATCAAAAGCAACAATTCTTCAGTATTCCTTATACCCTGTTCAACTTTCAAATGTATTGGAAGCAATTGAAACTATCTTGACTTGGATAAGGAGCAGAATTAGTCTTTAAACTGAAAGCCTTGCTCTTTAGTAAAGATCCTTGAGCAAAATTTCTACGTGTGTTTAATGTCATGATTGTTGCTGCCATTGATGTTCCTTTTGGGTCCAATTAAAAGAAAATCACTGACAACTTTAATATTTGCCCCAAACATCATGATGTTGCCTTTTTGCCTTCTCATGATTTTTTTTTTGTTGTTTGATACTCATTAGGATAGACTATATCCCACTCCATAGAAACAAATTTCAATACATTTTCATATTTGAAATCCTAGTTATTATATTATTTGTCAATGATAGAATTACACTAAATAGATAACTATAATATAAGTACAAAATCGCAAAATGTCTAGAAATGCAGTAACATAATAAATTGCTACAAAATTATCTTTTTTCCACTTCCACACATCAGCACAGTTAATGCTAAAAATAACTGACAACTTTGAATGTTGTTGAAAATATAGGGCAAGTAGGGCTCTAACACATTGTTCATGTAAGACTAAAATTTTACAATTAAAGGCAGTATAATATAAACCTAAATAAATACCTATTAAAAGACTTATCACATTTGTTCCTCAATATTTCCTCAACAGAAATATTTCTATAAAGAACTCTATAGGAATATCCACAGAATCCTTATTCAAAGAAGGAAAAACTGAAAACAATCTGAATGTTCATTAAGAAAAGAACTACAAAATAAACAAACAAAAATAATAGCATCGCTAGTTGTACTATATGCTCATATATGATTCAGCAGTAAAAAGAAATATAATACTACCCAACTAAGAAATCAAACATGCATGAAGATTAATCATGATTAAAAAAAAATCAGAACAAAGGTAAGAATGAATTGGAGGGGAGGGGTGGGCAGGGAGAAAAGTGCAACAATGAATGAATAGAAATAAAAAATCTCTGTAAGTGTTTCATTAAAATTGATAATAATAAAAAGAAAATAAAAAAAGGAAAAATCAGAACAGTGATTGTCTCTTAAGGTAACAGGGGATAGATTTGATTGCATATGAAACTTTTCTGGAGTGATAGTAATGCTGCTCTCTTTTTATTATGTTTGAAAATTTTTATTATGTGAATGTATAGATTTGCTAAAAGGGTATTGAGTGGAGTGGTATATTTAGAATATCCGTCTGCCATTTACATAAGGCTTGCCTTGAATCCATGGGTGGCACTACCAATTAATATGCCTGGCTTTTAACCCTAAATTTAAGGTCTAGTCCATCCAAGTGTGTCTTGAGAGGAAAATCTGATGATGTCTTTCCAAAACATCAGTCTCCACAAAGCCTACACAGATTACAAACCTACTCCCATACACATGGGTTAATTTTGAATCTGAGTTGACACAATGACAACTTGCTTTGGCAAAGTTTATTTCATGCTGACAGAAAGGAATGAGACAGCCTTCATCATTTTAAGAATAAAAAGGAGATGAGGATTTTTTTAGCCTATAAAACACAGGGATAGAGTTTCATTGATATTAGTTTCTTCATCACGATCAGCAGTGTTCTCAGATATGGTCTGCTTAATCAGTGTTACATGACCTTCTGTGATCTTCTCTTCTGGTTTTGTTGTTTGTTAAACACTATTATAAATGAATATAGTATTAGATTTATTGACACCATTCTGAAGAATTTTGTAACACACGTCTTAAAACTTTTATATTTGTGTGGGTGATGTGATATAAAGTCATGAATATATAGTTTAAAGATGTGAGGTCAATTTCTGACACTGTGTCAACTTGTTCTGAGTAAGAATTGTGATGGCAAAGCATGGGGCCTTAGTAAGTGTCTCAGAGTTTCATCAAAGTGGTTTTTACCTGTTAATGATATCATTTCAGTCTGGTCTGCCAAAATCGCCACATTTAGTGGCTATATAAACCCAAGTGGTTTGTGAACCTGTTATTTCTTCAAGCAATTTTCTTAAAGTCATTGAATGGAAAGTAGAAGCATCTATTAGAAATTCTAATCATTTTAACAGAAACTTACAGAAGGAAGAAAAAAAAATCAGCTGACCCAGCTACTTGCTTTAAATTCTCCTGAATTGGTACTTTCTTCTTTGGGAAGTTGTCCAGGAAAGATGATAAGTCATTCAAGGTTCTTGTCAAGAAAGATCTTTGGGTTAGACCCTGATAGCTCTTGGTTTTAATCTAAATTTTGTTTTAAAAAATGAGTTGAAAAAGATATTAAGAAAAAAGAAGTTACTGATTTTCATTGCAAGATAATAATATTTCTTATATTCAAAATAGCAATTACTCTAGTGATAAGATCTAATATTTTGTCAAATATAACCTGATAGTTCTTCTTCCTATATTCCTTATTATGTGCTAAATGTCATTGTTGTTGTTGTTGTTGTTATGTGCTGTCATGTTGCCTTAGACTCATAGTGACATTATGTAGTCTGAAGTCTGCCTTGTGCTGGCCTAGGCTCACTGACTCTAACACACCTATCCAGATATCCTAGTTACAATATCAATCCATCTCCTCCATCAGGGTCTTCTCCTGTCCTGTTCCTCTATCCTTCCAAGCAAGATGTCCTTCTCCAAGGCCTAGTCCCTCCTGGCTACGTGCTAAAGTGTGTGAGATGGAAATTCAAAATCCTAGCCTCCAAGAAGAAACTTGGTTTTACCGTCTCCAAAACAGACTTTTTTTGTTTTCTTGGTGGTCCATGGTATGTTTAAGACTCTTCTGTAGCCCAGCTCAACAGCACTGATTCTTCTATCAGCCTTAGTCATTGGCCAGTTCTCTCATGCACAGCAATTAAGTGGATGATGGACTGGATCAGGAGCACCTTAGGTCTCTAGACTGACATTATTGCTTCTCGGTACTCTGGAGAGGGCCCCCAACAGCAGATTTTCCCAGTGCAAATTATCTCTGATTTCCTGTGTGCTGGTGCCAAAAGTGTTGATTGTGGAGCCAACCAAACTGTAATTGTTACAAACTTCAATCTCTTCTCCATTCATCACAGTGCTACCAAATAGCCCAGTGGTGAGAATAGTTGTCTTCTTGATATTGAATTTCAATCCATATTGAAGACTACAGTCTTTGACCTTCTGTAGCAAGCACTTCAAGTCCTCCTCAGTTTGAGCAAACAAGGCTGTGACATTTGCATAATGTAGGCAGTTGATGAGTCTTCCTCTAATCCTGATACCACATTCCTCCTCTTGAAGCCCAGTCTCCTGAATGATCTGTTCTCCTATAGACTGAAAAGATAGGGAGACAGGATGCATTTCTGACGCACTCCTTTCCTGATTTTGGACCATGCAGTGTTTCCTTGCTCTGTTCTAAGGACTGATTCCTGCTTTGAGTATAGATTTTGCATGAACACAACCAAGTGTTCTGGAATTCCATTCACTTCAAGCTTTGCCACATTTTATTGTGATCCACAAAGTTAAATGTCTTTGCATAGTCAATGAAACACAGATAGACATTCCTCTAGTACACTTTGCTTTCTGCCAACATCTATCTACACTGAGAGTAATGTCTCTGGTGCCATAACCTCTTATAAACTTAGAATGTATTTCTGATAGTTCTCTGTTAATGTACTGCTCCAGTTATTTTTTATAATCTTCAAGTAGAATTTTTCTTGCATGTTGTTATGTTCCATTGGGTTGTCTGCGACTCATAGTGATCCTATGTACAACAGCCTAAAACCTGCTCGATCCTGTGCCAATTTTATTGTCTCTGACACACCTATCCCCATTACCCCAGTCACTGACTGAATCAATCCATTTCATCGAGGGTCTTCCTCTCTTGTGCTGTCCCTCTACCTTCCCATGCATGACGTCCCTCTCCACGGACTGATCCCATCTTGCAACATCTACAAAGTATGTCAGATGAAGCTTCAGAATCCTTGCTTCCAAGGAACATCCTGGTTTCATCCTCTCCAGGTTGAACTTGTTTGTTCTTCTAGCAGTCCATGATATATTCAATACTCTTCTCTAGCACCACAGCTCAAAGGCATCAATTCTCGTTCTATCATCCCTAGTCATTGTCCAACTCTCTGATGCATACCAAGTAATTGCAAAGACCAAGGCCTGTATCAGGTACACTTTAGTTTCTAGACTGATATCATCGCTCTTTAGTACTATGGAGAGGTCTCTGACACCAGACTTTCCCAGTGCAATTCGCCTTTTGATTTTCTGGCTGCTGATACCAAGAGGATTGGTTGTAGGGCCAAATAAACTGAAGCTGTCAACAATCTCAATCTCTTCACCATCTATCATGATGATACCAAGGGTCCCAGTGGTGAGAATCTTTGTTTTCTTGATATTGAGCTTCAATTCATACTGAAGGCTGTAGTCCTTGACCTTCTGCAGCAAGTGCTTCAGGTCCTCCTCAGTTTCAGCAAGAAGGGTTGTGTCATCTGCATAACGCAGGTTGTTAATAAGTCCACCTCCAATCCTGATGCCACATTTATGCTCATAGAGCCTCTTGGATAACCTGTTCCACATATAGATTGAAAAGATATGGAGATAGAATACATCCTTGATGCACACCCTTCCCAATTGTGAACCATGCAGTGTTTCCTTGCACTGTTCTGATGACTGACTGCCTCCTGATCCAAGTATAAGTTTTGCATAATCACAATCAAGTATTGTGGGATTCCCATTCTTCTCAAAATCAGTCACAGTTTGTTGTGACCTACACAGTCAAATGCCTTTGAATAGTCAATGAAACACAAATAGACATTCCTCTAGTGCTTTCTGCTTTCAGCCAAGATCCATCTGACATTAGCTGTAATTTCCCTAGTACCATGGCCTTTTCTAAATCCAAACTGCACTTAGGCAGTTCTCTGTGATGTGATGTGCTGTTTCAGTCATTTTGGGATATTCCTCAGAAGAATCTTGCTTGCATGCATAGTAATAATTTCCACATTCTATCAGGTCACCTTTCTATGAAATGGGAACAAATATAGATCTCTGCCAGTCAGTTGGCCACCTATTGTTCAATAGTTTTCATGCAAGCAAAATCTCTCTGATTATTAGGTACCATCAGATCAAATGTATCTCGTGACTTTGCGCACAACAGAAAGAAATCCTCCTCGATCTTGCACTACCCTCACAGCCTCTGCTGAGCTTACTCCCATATTTACAAACACTGTGTTAACTAATTTCCTTAAGAGCCTTCTACATGTCTAATAAATGTTGAAACTTGACTTTTGTTTAGTCCTCTCAGAAAACAGACATAGATGACAAAGCTTCATCTCTATTAAGTTGGACATAATTCCTAGGAGAGACTCTACTCCTTGGAAAAGAATATCATACTTAGAAGGGTGGAAGGTCAGTGGAAGAGGAAGACTCCCAACAAGATGACTTGACATGGTGACTACAGTAATGGGCTCAAGTGTGTCAGAGACAATGAAGATGACACAAGATAGGAGAGAATTCAGGTCGGTTGTTTATAGGGTCACTATGAGTAATACATGACTCTACAGCACCTAACAACACACAACTTTGGCTCTACTCTTTTCTCAGTAAGCATATTTAAGGACAAGATTGGATTATTCGATCTGCAAAGTTCATATTGAGAGTGAAATATATATGAAACTATTCACTACGGATTAGGATGAAGCATAAATCAGTTTATGCTTACAAATAAGCTAGAGCTTATTTTCACTCCTGGGTACTCTGACTCTGTTGGAGAATAAGCAGCTTTGATTCTGAAGCAAGGTTCTGTGAATTAGTAAGAGAAACAAATGCCAGCAATATCTAGAAATAGAACCTTTGTTGGAGTTAATGACATGAAAAAAAATTATTTGCTAAAAAAAGTTTCTAATCTATAGTAAATAAGCACGAATAAGCCCTAACCTATCTTGCTTTTTGGGTAATTTGACATAGGCTAAAGGTCATTTAGTAATTTTATTTTTACTTACTTGCAGGAAAGAAGGAGTTCTTCATATCTCAGACTCTGATCTTTTAAATTGCAAATTAGCATCTCATCAGGACTAAAAAATTTCCACAGGTGAAGCAAATTCAGTCAGTGTTAGCTGAGCCAGTAAATTCTAATTTTAAGGTTACTGAAACTGTGTGACTGACTGTGTGTTTGTGTGTGAGTGTTTTATTGTAATCAGGATGACTCAGCTGTAACCTTCATGCTGTTTCACTTGACACTGGATCAATTTAGTGTTCTTAAACTTTAAAAATAATTTGTCAGATAACCTGTATTACAAACTTAGATTCCTAAAGTAAGTATAATAATAATCACTTCTTCTTTAGCATTGTTCTGTCAGGTATTTTGTTCTGACAACAATGCAAAAGAAAAAGTTTGTACTATATATTAGCATTGATGTCTGAGGTATTAGCTCCATAGTTTGTCTTAGTGATAAAACCATTGTTGATATCAGGGCAAGAATGACTAGAGTAATAGAAAGAGAAGGCCCAGTAAGAAGTAGGCAGCATTCTTGCTGAATCTGCTGGAGAGGACAACACAAATTCCAATGAGAATTTCCCCAAGAACATTGTATCTGTATGTGTCCTCTCTACTTTGAAAACTTCAGTTTTATCTGGAAGGTATTGCATCTGCCACCACCAAACATTCAAAGTAGAAATCTTGGTCAGAAAGGTATCCTAAGAATCTAATTGTCTGGAAAGCAATATTGTTGTTGTTAAGTGCCATTGAATCGTACATGACTCAAAGCAACCCTATGAATAAAAGACCTGAGCACTGTTCATAGAGTTTCCAGAGGCAAGCCGTTTCTGAAGAGGATGCCACTTCTGCTTCCAAGCTTGTTTTAATCGGGAAGCTCCACAAAACACTGTCCACCATGGGTAACCATTATCACATTTGACATATCAGTGTCACAGTGTTTAGCATCACAGCAACTATGAGTTGCTGTACCTCTGTACAGCAATGCACAGACCAGTGATAATGTTGAATTAAGTGTGTAGGTCATATAAGGAATTTGGAGTTATTTCCAACTCATGAAAGCTCTTCTATTTTACCACTATCTTTCCGTTATTCCTTTTCCAGTGCTGAATTTTGGTTTTTCCCTTCCACTGTTAAAATAGAAGAAAATAGTTATAACTATTCATGTAACTTTTAATTAGTTGAGAATTTTTTCTTGGTCTATGTGGAGAAGTGTGGCATCAGGATTGGTGGAAGATCTATCAACAATCTGCCTTATGTAGATGATACAACCCTGCTTGCTCAAACTGAGGAGGACCTGAAATTCCGCAGAGGGTCAAGGACTGCAGCCTTCGGTAAGAATTGAGGCTCAGTATAGAGAAGACAAAGGTTCTCATCACTGGACCAATTGGCAGCATCAGGATGAATGGTGAAGAGATTGAGATTGTTAACAACTTTAGTCTGCTTGGCTCCACAGTCAACACTGTTGGCACCAGTAGCCAGGAAATTAAAAGATGTATTGCAATGGGAAAGTCTGCCATTAGGGGCCTCTCCAAAGTACTAAAGAGCAATGGTGTCTCTCTGGAGACTAAGGTGCATCTGATACAGGCTATGGTCTTTGCAATCAGTTGTTATGCATAAGAGAGTTGGACAATGACTAGGGAGGATAGAAGGAGAATTGATGCCTTTGAGCTGTGGTGCTGGAGAAGAGTATTAATGTACCGTGGACTGCCAAGAAAACAAGCAGATTCAGTCTGGAGAAGGTTAAACTGATCCTTGGAGGCAAGGATTCTGGGGCTTCGTCTGACATACTTTGGACATGTAAGGAGAGACAGGTCCTTAGAGAGAGACATCATGCTTGGTAGGGTGGAGGGAGAGCATAGGAGGGGAAGGCTCTCTATGAGGTGGATTGATTCAGTGACTGGGGTAATCAGGATGGGTATGTCAGAGGCAGTGCGATTGGCACAGGATAGAGCAGAGTTTAGGGCTGTTGTACATAGGGTCGTTATGAGTTGCAAGCGACTCGATGGCATATAACAAAAACAAGCACATGAAAGTTATTGGGGATATTTTTGGTTTGCTTTGACTCTTATTTAAGTGGTAGAAAACCACTGAAAACACCAGAAAAGCTTTCATTCCTTAATGTATCCAAAAGTAGAAGGTAAAAAAAAGAGCAATATTTTCTCACTGACAAAGCTCTAAGAAGGAAGAGGTAGGATACAAGAATTAAAGAAAATGAGAAACACGAGGAGGCACTGGGCAATGTTTGACTGCATTGTGACTATTGTTATTAAAAGTATTAAACAAAATATATCACAATGGTTAAATAAAAGCCAATTTGCTGAGAAGAAGGAGTCAAGGGAGGAGTGCTGAGGTCTGATAAGTATGGTGCAGGGACAGGAGATGAGTGAGCTGGGGCTTGGGGCCTGAGAGAGAATGCAGCCTGAGTACTCTATGTTCTGTGGGAGGCTGACGCTGGTCTTTTCTTCCCTTCTCCCTCCCTTTCCTTCTCACCCATTTTCTTTTTCTAATGTTCTATGAGACTAGGTGGTCCTACTTGCAAAACATGGTCAAAGACATCCTTTCATTCCTCTAAGCCTTTGAACCTGTAATGGCAGATTTGTATATATTCATTTTCAACAGTGAAAAGAAAATTTCCTTTTGCTTGGCTACGAATAGTCCTATTTTAAAAAGTAAGTGAGGAAAATGAGCACTTGTCCTTATTCTTAAGACTTTAGTGCTAGGAGCCTTGGGGTTTCTTCTTGCACTTTCCTAAAGAGTTTTGAGTTACTAGTTAGGTCTTGAAATAGAGAGTTTCAGTGGAATGGTATGTTTTCTCTCTGATGAAGTTAGTTATGGCTTGGATTGACTGAAAAGAGAGTGCATTTCCAAAAGTCATTGTGGAGAATTGCCTTAATTCACATCTTTCACTAAGATAAGAAACCTCTGATGGTGTAATGCATAAGATACAAGGCTGCTCACTCAAAAAAGTCTGTGTTTTGAATCTATTAACCACTTTAGGGAGAAAGATAAGTGGTCTCCTCCTGTAATAGTTCACACCCAATGGAGGGCTGCTATGAGTGGTGATCTGCTTAATGACAGTGGGCTTGCCTTCCAAGAGGGGACTTTTCAATCACCTGCTTAGTGGCCATTCTGGGGCAAGGAAAATCTATTAACATATCAGAGAGATATAAAAAACCTAATAACACTATCAAAGAGATAAGCAGCCTCTTCAGCTTAAAATGGAGACTTTGAGGAACTGACATTTTAGAAGAGATATGTTATCATATTTTTATATGAATAAAAAATTAAATTTTTGTCTTAAAAACCTCCAACAATTTGTTTTGTAATATTTCACCCAAATCACAATAAAAAACCAAAACTGGTTGAAAACCAACTGAAATCTAAAGTGAAATGGATTTTTGTCTTAAACAAGAAAAATCAGAATAAGAGTTTTATGCCATATTTATCCTTCTCTGACTGTGTTTTTCACTCAGTATAGAGTCTTCTAAACTCTCCCATGTTGTGTGTACTTTACAAATCTGTTATCCTTTAGCGCTACATAGTATGCCTTTGTGTGAATGTGTCTCAATTTCTGTACCAACTCATTTGTTGAAGGATATTTGAGCTGTGTCCATTTTCATGCTACTGTGAATAATGTTGTGATGAGCATAGGTGTCCAGATCTCCATTTGTTCTTTAGCTCTGACTTCCTTGGAGTTTATTCTTAGTAGTGGTATGTCAGGGCCATATGAGATTTCTCTATTCACCTTTTAAAGGAAATTCCAAACTGCCTTGTACTAATTTAAAATCCCACGAGCAGTGCAAGAGAGTTTCAATTTCTCTGCATCCTCACCCACATTTATGGTTTTCTGGAGTGAGATGATATCTCATTGTTATTTTGGTTTTCATCCCTCTGATTGCTAGTCATTTTGAAAATTTCCTCATTTGTTTGTTGATCTTCCAAATAATCTCCTTTGTGAAGAGTCTTTTCATGACTTTTGTCATTTTGTGGTTGAATTATCATACATTTTCATATGAAGACACTGTGTTGTTGTTGTTGTTCTTATGTGTCAAGTCACCTGAGACTTAATGGACAACAGTCTTATACCCTGCCCTGTCCTGTGCCAATCTCATTGTCTCTGACCCATCTACCTCCATTACCTCAGTTACTGAATCATTCCATCTCATCAAGGGTCTTCCTCTCTTGCACTGTCCCTCCTCCCATCCAAGCATCACTTTCCTCTCCAAGGACTGGTCCCTCCTTGTAACATGTCTAAAGATGTCAGATGAAGCTCCAGAATTCTTGCCTCCAAGAATCATCCTGGTCTCACCCTCTCTAGGATGAACCCGACACTGTAGCATTCTGTAAATGTTAGTTATGAGTCCCTTGTCTTCAATATTGTCCCCCAGTCTGTGAGAACTGAGAGAGTAGAAATAGAATACGTAGTAAATAAACACAGTAAATGATCAGGACAATGGAGGATCAACCTAGAAAGAATTGATGAAAACTATTCCAATTAACAAATATAAACAGGATATGCATAGCAATGCAAAAGGGGTAAGGAAAAAGAAAGGGAGAAGGAGGGGTGAAAGCAAACTAGGACAGCAAAGATAAATAGATGGTTGGTGATGGGTTGAAGGCATAGGCAAGACTACGGTGATTTGATGACATAATGTAATAAATGGTATTGAAAAATGACAATTATATATGAAAACCACAATGTGTATAAATGATTGTATAAAACACAATGTACAAGAATGAAACACAATATATGTGAATGATTATATAAAAACCAATAAAATTAATAAAAAGTATTTTTTAAATAAGAAAGATCAGACTTTTATAATGAATTAAAAAATAAATTAGTCTGAGAACTTAAATGATATTGATATAAGAATGTTTCTTTATGCTTCTCATCTCTCATTTCTTCTTTCTTTAATGGTAGTAGTATAGAATCTGTAGTGTGTTGGACCAGGAATTGACATTGAGAACACACAATTTACTAAAAAAAAAAAAAACAACAACAAGTATTGTAAAAAGAATAATAGGAAAAGTATTCTGGACTGTTATTTTTATTATGTGCTATCGAATCACTTGCAACTCATAGCAACCCTACATACAACAGCTCTGATCCTGTCCTGTCCTGAGCCAGTCTCACTGACTCTGACACACCTAACCTTACTTTATCAATCCATCTCATCCCTAGTTTTCCTTTCCTGCACTGTCCCTCCACCCTTCCAAGCATAATAGTCTTCTCCAATACTGGTCCCTCCTGGCCACATATGCAAAGTATGTCAGACAGAGCTTCAAAATTCTAGCCTCCAAGGAGAAACTTGATTTCACCCTATCTAAGACAGATCTATTGGTTTTCTTGATGGTCCATGATATGTTCAAGACTCTTCTCCAGCACCACAACTTGAAGGCATATTAATTCTTCTTCAGTCATCATTAGTCTGTGTCCTCCTCTGGAGCATAGTAAGTAGTTGTGAAGACCAAGACCTGGATCAGGGGTACCTTCCTTAGACTTTGGACTGACTTCGTTGCTTGTCAGTACTCTGGAAAGATCCCTGACAGATTCTGGACTGCTAAGTATAAATAAGTTTGCTAATATAAAAATATTAAAGAATGATTCTTTGGCAGGTACTGTGCTAGAAACTAGGTTTTCAGTTAAATAAGACTGTTATATTTAAGAAGTTTATTATTTATTGGGAAAAACAAATGTATAAATAATGCATATAATAATACATTTTTTAGAGGAATAGAGGAATGTTGGAAGTAGGAACGGCATCCACTTCCTAATTAATATTCCTCTGAAAACTCTATGAACTTTGAGAAATGATGATAGTTATAGAAAGGCTTAAGGTCTTTTGTTTATAGGGGTTTCTATGAGTTATGCTTGAGACGACAGCAATCAACAACAACACAGAAGAATGAGTGATATCGTAAATGAACAGAGAAGAGGTTAAAAAAATAATGTCTCTGAGACACTGTAGGTTTTATGATTGTTTTTGTGTCAATGTGGTTAAATTAACCAGTTGTTTAGACAATTATTAAAGAAGATATTCCTATGAAGATATTTGCAAATACTTTGAAAAATCAAAGGATTAACAAAAGACATACAGACCTTCACTGAAGTGGATTGACACTGTAACTGTAAAAAAAAAGGGGGGTGGGCCTTAGACAAGGCAGATATTATGAGAAAGAGAGAGAAAAGGACCAGATGTTGAACTGTTGCTCATTGGATCCCTTAGGAGTTATAATTAACTTGCTGTCACTTAGTAACAACAATATTTAAGCCTTTTGTGATCAAGTAACACAGATTATTTTTCTTAAGGTGAGTGGGCCTCATCTAGTCAGTTGCAGGCCATAAATATATGTATTCCAGAGTTTCTCAAGGGAAAAGGAATTCTCCTTCAAGGTTCTAATGTAGACATCCTCTGCTGGCCGTTTATGCCTGTTGTTGGACTACTCATTTTAGTGTTGATACCTCTAATAATACTCTATGCCAATTACTGAAATTTTCTTTCTCTATGCCATTTACTTTTTGGTTCATGTGTGAATATAGACTATGTAGATATACTGATTTATAACAGAATGAAAAGGATATAAAGATATTAATACCAAACAGAACCCTAACTAGTGTTGACTAACTCTTAATGTGAAACATTTTGAATTCTTTCTTCTGCTTATCCATAGTAGACTCACAACACTAGTTAGGATTCTGTTTGTGTCAATTCACCGGGTTGAGGGTCTTTCTCTCCTTCGTTGATTCATCCTTTGGAGAATATGTCCCTTTCCAAGGAACAGCCCCTCTTAGCAACATGCCCAAGAAATAAAGTCTTTGTCTTGGAGCATTCTGGGTACACTCTTTCCAAGACATACTTGTTTTTACTTTCAGCAGTCAATAAGATGTTTAATGTTATTCTCAGCATCACAGCTGAAAGTCATCAGTAATGTTTTTCCCATGTTCCTTAAACATTGCCCGGCTCTCAGATGGATAGCAAGTGATCAGAAAGACCATAGCCTCAATCAGACACACCTTAGTCCTCAAACTCATCATTACTCCTCAATAATTTTGCTGATAAATGTTGCTGATGTCAGATGGATCCTGGCTGAAAGTAAAGAATGCCAGAAGAATGTCTGCTTATGCTTTATTGACTGTGCAATGAGTTGTGGCTAATACTGAGAAAAATTGAAATCCCAGAGCCTTTGATGGTGTTCATGTTAAACCTATATTTAGACCCTAAGGCTGTCATGCAATCAGAGGAAGGGAACACTGCATGGTGTACAATTAGGAAGGAGGTATGTCAGGATTATATTCTCTTTCCATAACTATTCAATCAGTATGCTAAGCAAACTATTTGAGAATCTGGACTCTATGAAGAGGAATGTGGCATCATGATTGGAGGGAGACTAATGAATAATCTGCGTTATGCAGATGACACAACTTTGCTGGCTGAATGTGGTGAAGACTTGAAGCACTTGTTGCAGAGTATCAAAGAATGTAGCCTTCAATATGAATGATATCTCAATGTCAAGAAAACAAAGATTTTTACCACTGGACGAATAGGTAACATAATGATGGATAAAATAAGCAAACTATCAACAACTTACTTGGATCCACCATTAACTCCCTTGGTATCAGCAATAAGGAAATCAGGAGACGTATCACGTTAGGAAAGTCTGCAGTTAGGAACCTTTCCAAATTATTGGAGAATAAAATCCCAGTCGTCTACACATAAAAATAACTTTTACTCATTATTTTAAGGTTTCAAGTTACTATTCCATCCTTTATACGAGAAAATATCTTTGTCAGTTTGTACATTTACTGAAACACTCTACTTTTAAACATACATACATAGAGATTATTGTTAAAAGATCTAATTAGGGGTACTGTAATTAAATGACATGAGCTTTTATTTGAATTTTAGATCTTTAGTGTGTATCATGCAGATTTATTAAGTTACTAAAACACTGAGGCTCTATTTTGCCTAAAGATGGGAGTGATCACGGTAGCATGACAGTGGCTGTCTAGAGACTCAAGTACACCTAATCCTAGCTATGCTGTTGTTGTTATGTGCCATAGAGTCGCTTGTGACTCATAGTGACCCTATGTACAACAACCCTAAACCCTGCTCTATCCTGGGCCAATTGAACTGCCTCCGACACACCCATCACGACTACCCCAGTCATTGACTCAATCTACCTCATAGAGGTCTTCCCCCACACACACTGTCCCTCCATCCTCCCAAGCATGATGTCCCTTTCCAAGGACCAGTCCCTTCTTACAACATGTCCAAAGTGTGTCAGACGAAGCCTCAGAATCCTTGCCTCCAAGGAGCAGCCTGGTTTAACCCTCTCCAGGATAAATCTGTTTGTTTTCTTAACAATCCATGGTACACTCAATAGTCTTCTCCAGCACCGCAGCTCAAAGGCATCAATTCTTATTCTATTCTCCCTAGTCATTGTCCAACTCTCTGATACATAACAAGTGATTGCAAAGACCATGGCCTGTAACAGACACACCTTAATCTCCAGAGAGACACCACTGCTCTTCAGTATTTTGGAAAGGTCCCTGACAGCAGACTTTCCTATCACAATACATCTTTTAATTTTCTGGATGCTGGTACCAAGAGTGTTGACTGTGGAGCCAAGCAGACTACAGTTGTTAACCATCTCAATCTCTTCACCGTCCATCCTGATGCTGCCAATTGGTCCAGTGGTGAGAATCTTTGTCTTCTTGACACTGAGCCTCAATCTATACTGAAGGCTGCACTCCTTGACCTTCCGCAGCAAGTGCTTCAGGTTCTCCTCAGTTTCAGCAAGCAGGGTTGTATCATCTGCATAATGCAGATTGTTGATGGATTTTCCACCAATCCTGCTACAGTTATCCTAATTACTTGCTATGTGTCAAAGACATGATCAATGACTAAGGGTAACAGAAGATTAATCAATGCATTTGAGTTGTGGTGCTAGAAGAAGAGTGTTGAACATACCATGGTCTTTCAAGAAAGCAAACAGGTCTGTCCTGAAGAGTGAAAATAGATCCTCCTTGGAGGCAAATATTTTGAAACTCTGTCTCACAAACTTTGGACACATTGCCAGGAAGGTCAAGTGTTTGGAGAATGACATCATGCATGGAAGCATGGAGGACTGTATTAGATGAGTTGATATAGTGACTAGGATAATTGGGGCAGGTATGCTGGAGACAGTGAGATTCATTTAGGATAGGACAGGGTTCAGAGCTATTATTCTTAGGGTCTCTATGAGTCATAGACAACTCAATAGCATGTAATAACAGTTTATATAGATTACTTACTGAAACTTGGGCACAAAGTAAATATTTAGAAAAGAAGGGTTGGAATGGCAGTAAAAATCATTTGATATTTTAATACCTAAAGGTCTAGTGAGAATTGTTGTTGTTGTTGTTATGTGCCGTCAAGTCACCTGCAACTCATAGTGACCCTATGTACAGCAGCCCTAAACCCTGCTCTAGCTCTTGCCAATCTTGTTTTTCTGACACACTTTCCCCCACTACCCAGGAACTAAATCAATCCATCTCATTGAGGATCTTCCTCTCTTGGTGTTTTTTTTTGTCCATCTAAATAGAAGTTTTATTACCTCTTATTGTTCATAGGGTCACTATGAATCACAGTCAACATGATGGCACATAACAATAAGAAAAATAAAAATAGAAACAAAATAATGTTATGCTATGCTTTACTTAGGAGGTCTTTAAATATTGTTGAATTATACTAAAACATGATTTAAAATCTTAAAACTCCAAAAATTTCTTTTACTGTGTAGGAAATATTTTTACTTTTAACAGAATAGTTTTACTGTGAATGTAACCATAGATATTATTATTTCATTTGTATTTTATTATTATTATTATTACTATTATTATTAGTAGTAGTATTATTATGCTTGTGAAGAATTGTTAACCACCCTCCCAAGCACTCCTTCTTCCAAAGACTGGTCCCTGCTTGCAACATGTACAAAGTATGTCAGTCAGATGAAGTCTTAGAGTCCTTGCCTTCAAGAAGCAATCTCGTTTCATCCTCTCTAGGATGAACCTGTTTCTTCTTCTAGCAGTCCATAGTATATTCAAATCTCTTCTCCAGCACCACACAACTCAAAGGCATCAATTCTCCTTCTATTATCCCTAGATATAGTCCAGCTCTCTGATGAACAGTAAGAATAATTAACAAACACATTTTTCTCCACGGTGTTCTTATATGGTGCAAATGTTTAACACATTTGGCTGCTATCTAAAAGGGTGGCATTTGTGTTCACTAATAATACATAACTCAGTCAAAAAGGCTCACAAGCTAATTCCAAAAATTCTATCACTGTTTATTCTGTGGGATATTCTCCTCTAAAACATATCGAATAAACATGGGTTGTTTGTTGTTGTTAAGCAGAATGGACATATTGTGGACCCTCCAGTCTTTATTCAGAAGCTCTAAATCACACAGTAGGAGACTGCCCATCTTTCTTGTGTGGAACAGCTGGTGAACTTGGGCCATGTGCCTTTGGGTTGGCAGCGCAATGTCTAATCATTAGGCCACCAGAAACCCCTACATATGGGTTCAAAACAACTTTTAAGCAAATAGCTTTGTTTTTGTTTCTCAAAAAAAATTTCAATCCAGTACCACTTTAGTGATAGTTCAATAGTATGACTTACTTTAAGCAAACAATTCTAGCTGAAACAACATTACAAGATAGGTTGAAATCGGGTCTAGATCTTAATTCTGCGCCAGTTAACTTAAGGTAGGACACTATTCTCAAGTTTACACTCAAGACTTTATTTCTTATCTGAAAAATAACATTAATAACCTCTATTAGCTTCTAACAAAAAAGAATCTGTAATTTGGATATCATCTCCATCTATGGTTATGTCAACTATTTTTAAAATTTTTTACTGATATTTTAATGACAGTTTACAGAAAACTTGGATTTTCATTCATTGATTGTTGCACATTTTCTTTCCTACCTATCCTCCCTCAATTCTTTTTCCCCCCCTATACATGTAATTTATCCGCATATTAAACAGGAACATGAAAATGATGATTCAGCAAATGTGCTATCGTGCTGTTTTATGGCAGTGTATTTTGTGGAAGTATGTGCATAAAACATTAGCTGCATCATTCACCTACTCAACTTAGATGTAAATATATGTCTATGTGACATTTATAATCCTATAAATAAGCCCTTGGATGTACAAAGAAAGCAAAATATTTTTCAATATTTATTTTCTAAGCCATGCTTTAAAAGATATCACTTTCCATCTCTGTGAGTTCTATGAGACAAGTGCTGCCCTAAACTAAAAGTTTTAAAAAGTATCTCAGGAACAGGCAGTACTAATTTCATCAAAAACATGCAGTCTGCCAATTGGAGTTCTCTTTTTCGATTCCGTATACTCAGTCACGAGTTTAATTGCTAGGTCTGGTTCTGAAAATGTTATCTAAGCTGAAAGAGATATGATTCTTATAATACAAGATCAATCCAAATTCCTTTGAAAGTCCTCAAAATAAAAGAGCCAAACACATTAAACATAGTAAAAGGTTGAGATTCAGGGAGACCTTATAACATAAATTCATGGACGTGTTATTTGAGGACAGTTTGAATTCTCATCGGCTTTTAAATGCACTTTCTGAAGTAAGTGTTATTTAGTATTCTGACAGATGTATTTATTCAGTTTTAGTTTATTATTATCTGTTATATCCATCAAGGAGCACAGAGAATAAAAATAACTTGTTTGCACTGTGGGGAAAAAAATAGAAATAAACAAAAGACTGGTCAAATACTTAAGACTGGTCAAAAACTGGTAAAACCCCTTAACTGTGACCCTCAGACAGCCATCAAGCTTGGAAATAAACTTACTCCCATGGCTCAGTTTTCAAATACTAGGCAATTCTGTAAAATGGAGAGCAGTATCGAAAATATATCCTTATTAGAAAAAAAAAATCAACAATTGGAGATCAAGAGGTCAGTATTTTCCCAAAGACAAAGTTCAGAAAGCAGGGAATGTTAAAAAAAGAATGGACATAAAGAAAAACAACTAATACCAGCTCGATTAGTAATGTTGTTGCGTTAGGATTACATTAAATGTTATGAAATAAATTCTGTATTACTGTTGAATGGAAAAAAAACAATCTGTCCTATAAGCCTTCACTTAAGTCACAGGGGGAAAGAAGTTAAAAGCAAAACTCAATTAACAAAAACAGTATGCCTGATTCAGGCTATTAAATCTCAAGCTATGTATCTGAGACCTAGGATATGAATAAGGGTGAAAGAAAAAAAATTGATGTCTTTGAGTTGTGTTGGAGATGAGTACTGAATATCCCATGGACTATCAAAAGAATGAACAGGTGTGTCTTGGAAAAGGTGCAGCCAGAATGTTCCATAGAAATAAAGATAGAAAAGTTTTCTCTTATACTTTGGACATAATGCTTGGAGAGGCTATTCCTTGGAAAATTACATCATGCTTGAAAGGATGGAAGATGAATAAAATAGAGAAAGACTCCCAATGAGACGGATGGTCAAGTTTATGGCAGCAATGGGTTCAAGTGTATCGCAAATGATGATGGCACAGGATAGGACAGGATTCAGATTTGTTGTTCACAGGATAGCTATAAGTAGTACTCAACTTAATGGCCCCTAATAACAATATCAAAAGCCACCAGAACTCCCAGAAAATACAGGCGTGGGATATAAGTTAGTAGTTGGTTGTTGTTGTTGTTATGTGCTGTCGAGTTGCCTGTGACAAATAACAACCCTGTGTACAAAACCGCTAAACCTTACTCTATATTGTGCCAATCTCACAGTCTCCGACACACCTACCCCATTACCCCAGTCACTGAATCAATCCACATCATAGAGGGTCTTTCCCTCCTGCACTGTCCCTCCATGCTCCCAAGCATGATGTCCTTCTCCAAAACCTGGTTCTTCCTTCCAAAATATGTCAGATGAAGCTTCAGAATCCTTGCCTACAAGGAGCAGCTTGGCTTCACTCTCTCCAGGACAAACCTGTTTGTTTTCCTAGCAGTCCATGGACCAGCACCACAGCTTAAAGGCATTAATTCTCCTCCTATCGTCCCTAGTCATTGTCCAGCTCTCTGACACATAGCAAGTGATTGAAAAGACCATGGACTGTATCAGGCTAATGTCTCTAACAACAGACTTTCTCATCACAATACATCTTTTAATTTCTTGACTGATGGTGCCAAGAATGTTGACTATAGGGCCAAGCAAAGTGAAGCTGTTAACAATCTAAATCTCTTCACCAATCATGCTGATGCTGCCAATTGGCCCAGTGGTGAGATTCTTTGTTTTCTTGATATTGAGCCTCAATCCATATTGAAGGCTGCAGTCCTTGACTTTCTGTAGGCTCCTCAGTTTCAGCAAGCAGGGTTGTTTTATTATCTGCATAACGCAGATTGTTGATGAATTTTCCTCTAATCCTAATGCCACACTTCTCCTCAGAGAGCCCAGCCTCCTGGATAATCTGTTCTGCAAATAAGTTTAAATCGTGTGGTGATAGGACACAGCCCTGGTATACACTCTTCCCAATTTTTAAAAAAGCAATGGACAGTGATCCAACGATGTAGCCATAAGTCTTCTACTAATCAGATCTGAAATTGTGGTAAATTATTTAAATTCTTTAAACTTCCTTATAAAACATTTCCTTCTGTGTTTTCCTAGCTACTCCCCAATACCATGATATTAAAATTAAACAAAGTACAAGTAATTTGTAAGTTTCATTTGTTAACTTGAGCTTTAAATAGTCCATGAGTATATATATATGACACTTGTTGTGTTGATTGCTATCAAGGTGAGCACGACGCATAGTGACTCTATGAACAGAAGTCCCGAAGTCTTTTTATAACTATTGTCATTTGTCAAAATTCATAGTTTCCAGACGCATGTTGTTTAGGAAGTGGATGCCACTTATATCCACTTGAAATCTATGAGAAAGACTAAGAAAGAGATAAGTTATTGCTCTTCAAATGCTTCCAGTTAGTTTGAAGACATGCCACGAAAATAAATAAGCTGAAAAATAGGAGACAATTAACAGTGACGTATTTAGAGTAGAATTTCATTATGTTTTATAGAGTTGCTATTTGGAGCTGGATTGATGGTTCCTAACAACAGCAGAAAAACTACTGAGCATATCTATTGAGTAAAATTCTCTAAAAGATGGAGTGACACAGTAACTATAATAATGGACTCAGGTGGATCAGAGATGTTGAGGCACAGGATAGGGCAAGGTCAGATCTGTTGTTCATAGAGTTACTATGAGTTGTAGTTGATTGGACGGTACCTAACAGCAATAAGAACTTTAACTCTTGCTTCTCTATTTCCAAACCTATATTTTACTTCATGTCCAAAAGCATCCTCTATGTTTCTCTAACTTTTCTCTGAATTATTTTCTCACTGAATGGATGTTGTTGATATGTGTAATCAAGTTGCCTGTAACCCATAGCGATCCTATGTCATTTCCTTCATTTATGAAGGACAGCTCTTCAAGGGACTGCACTGATGTTGCTGCTTCAATTATTTATAACCTACATCTGCACATCCTTTTCTGATGTCATTACTTCATTTCCACACCATTGTTATTATGCACTTTCAGGTCAGAACCAACCCATAGCTGACCCTCTACTCGGTTTTCAGAGACAGTTAATCACCTGAGAGGAGAATGTCCATCCTAATTATTGTATAAATTTGCCTTGAAGAATTTGGGTTCCACATTTCCATCTTCCTTTTAAAGAAATGCACCTGGAATTCTCACTAAATTTTCAAATATCACTAAATTTAAAAACATTGCTCTCCATAAACTGGAGTCCTTTTCTCTATTCTTATTTTGGTACATTGAATAGTGATTTTCATTCCACTGAGGCTTGAAAATTAGGGTATATTTTTACCTTTTTAAGCTTTTTCCTCTTCCTCCACTGCTCATTAATTGTCTTACCTTGTCATTTAAAATTTGCAGAACCTCTTCTCCAACATAGTTTTTCAATTCTCACTTTCGGTAACTGTGTAAAGAGCTGAGCACCAGAAATACTGCACTTATCTCTCTATTTCCAGTCCATTCTCCACTGCCCATTTTCCCCAGAGAATGTTCCCAAGTTCATTCTGATTTTGTCATGCCTAGTAAATCAAATCAAAACTAAACTTCTATGCTGTTTAACTTATCATGTAATAATATCATCAAAGTGCATTACACTCTGACTCTAATTCACTCTCTGCTTTTACCAAATACACAAAGGTTACATTTAATTTTAGGGGGAAAAATTAATGATAGTAATAGTACTTAATTATTGTCAGGATCTTCCACCTTATATTGTACACACATTGCATTGATCTTTTATAATACTAATTGCACTAGAATAAGACCCTAAATCTATCCAATCCTAAAATGCTTTCTCAATTTTCACATGAAGGAATATGTTCTTCTTGTTGTTAGGTGCCACCGAGTTAACTACATTTTTTAGAGACAAAATGAAAAAACCATCAAAAATTTATCTTATCCTTGGCCTTTCACAGTTTCCTATGTTTTCAAAATCATTATTGCAGTCAATGTTGATCCGTCTACTTGAAGGTATGCTCTTTTACTATCATTATTTTCCAAGCATGGTGTATTTTTCCATCGACTAGCCCCTTATGACAGCATACCCAAAACATGTGAGTTGAAATTTCAGCATCTTTGCCTCTAGGGAGTATACTGGTTACACTTCCTCTTACAGAGATGTGTTTGTTCTTTTGCCAATACCTGAGATATTCACTATTTCCCCCTTCCAATCCCTCTGCCCCAAGTCCAACATGTCAATTTACTCTGATCTTCCTTATTCATTCTCCAACATTAACATACATGTACATGAAACAATTGAAAATGTCATGATTTGTGTCAGGCATCTTAATCTTTAAACCAACATCCTTGCTCTTTACCACTTAAAAGAAGTCTTTGACTGCAGTTTTCTCGTTGCAACATTCCTTTTAATTTCTTAAAGGCTGCTACTTTGGCCATAGATTATGGATCCTAGCACTATGATATCATTGACAAATTTAATTTTTTCTCCATTGATCAAAGTGTTGCTTACAGATCCCAATGTGAAGATTTTTGTTTTCTTGATGTTCAAGTGTAAAATACTGAAGTTTGTAGTCTTTGATATTCTTCAAAATCAAAGGAATATGGGTTTGCCCTATTTAGAATTTTGATAGAACATTATTCTTGCTTAAAATAATTTCTTGTTTCCCCTCTTTGACTAGAGCCCTTTTTTCACTAGTTATCCTCTTTTATGAGGTTCCAAATTCCTTATGTGTGGAGGTCTTATGTTTAATTATCTGCTTTATAGATAAATAACCACTCACGGATTTGGAAAATTCTAACTAGGACTTTAAGAATTGTTACAATTCTCTTTTTCAAAGCTATAATTGAAAGAATGCTAAATACCATGTATATATACTAAAACAATGGTTTGATTCCCCCCTTATTATATACAAATTAAGAAGAAAAAAAAACCCCTACTACTAAATGTGTTTTCTTATTGACTATATTTTATTAAAGTATTTTGTTCCACTGAAAAGTTGCTTCCAGGGTATTGAAAACTGGCTAACCTATTTTTCTTTTCACTTTAGCTAGGAAAAACTTAAAAGGGCTGTCAATTCATGAACTTCTGTCTTTGAAAACACGATAACAGTTTTCCCAGGTGATGATGTTTCTGTAGCTGTTTAAATCTAGTCAAAATTTCATATCCAATAATAGATTCTATCAGTCTTCTAAAAGAAATTCACTTTAAGAGACCTGACAATTAAATAAGATCAAGAGTGAAAGTGCAATCTCAGGATATACAGTGAAGTCAGAAGTATTTGGTGTATATATATATATCTTAATCTATTGAAGTTACCATCATGAAGATAAACTACCTTCCCTTCCAACAAGATGGCTCTGGGTAAGATTATTGGAATTTAAATCTCATAACTGATAGACCTTTGGGTACATATTAACATGAATTTATGCACAATTTTAAGACTTTATATTTATTTAGTAAAAATTTTTTAATTGGCCACAATGTTCTAGAAATTATGTTGTTATTGTTATTTGTTATGTGCCATCGAGTCGCTTGCGACTCATAGCGACTCTATATACAACAGCCCTAAACTCTGCTTTGTCCTGTGCCAGTCGCACTGTCTCCGATACACCCATCCCAGTTACCCCAGTCACTGAATCAATCCACCTCATAGAGGGCCTTCTCCTCCTGCCCTGTCCCTCCACCCTCCCAAGCATGATGACCCTCTCCAAGGACTGGTCCCTCCTTACAACATGTCCAAAGTACATTAGATGGAGCCTCAGAATCCTTGCCTCCAAGGAGCCGCCAGGTTCATCCTTTCCAGGATGAATCGGTTTGTTTACCTAGCAGTCTAGTCCATGGTACCCTCAATACTCTTCTCTAGTACCAAAGCTCAATGGCTTCAATTCTCCTTCTATCCTCCCTAGATATTGTCCAACTCTCTGACGCATAACAAGTGATTGCAAAGACCATGGCCTGTATCAGATGCACCTTATTCTCCAGAGAGACACCATTGCTCTTCAGTACTTTGGAGAGGTCCCTAACC
>NW_006399947.1:4876044-4879373 GCF_000299155.1 Elephantulus edwardii
AATTGCTCCAGTAGTGAGAATCTTTTTCTTCTTGACATTGAGCCTCAATCCATATTGACCCTCTGCAGCAAGCGCTTCAGGTCCTCCTCAGTTTCAGCAAGCAGGGTGTGTCATCTGCATAATGCAGATTGTTGATGAATCTTCTTCCAATCCTGATGCCACATTTCTCCTCATCGAGCACAGCCTCCCGGATGATCTGTTCTGCATACAGGTTGAAAAGATATGGAGACAGGACACATGCCTGGAATACGCCCTTCCCTATTTTGAACCATGCAGTGTTTCCTTGCTCTGCTCTGACAACTGCCTCTTTGTTCAAGTATAGGTTTTGCATTAGCACAATCAAGTATTCTGGGATTCCCATTCTTCTCAGAGTCAGCCACAGTTTGTTATGGTCCACATAGTCAAACGCCTTTGCACAATCAATGGAGCAAAGATAAACATTCCTCTGGTATTCCTTGCTTTCAGCCAAGATCCATTTAACATTAGCTACAATATCCCAAATACCACAACCCCTTCTAAACCCAACCTTGACTTCTGGCAGTTCTCTGCTGATGTGCTGTTGCAGTCGTTTTTGGATAATCTTCCGTAGAATCTTGCTTGCATGTAAAATCAATGATATTTTTCTATAATTTTCGCACTCTATTGGGTCACTTTTCTTTGGAATGGGAACAAATATAGATCTCTTCCAGTCAGATGGCCAAGTGGTTGTTCTCCAGTTTTCTTGGCACAACTTAGTGAGCACGTCCAGGGAAGCATCTGTTAGCTGAAATATGTCAATTGGTATACCATCTATTCGCAGGGCCTTATTTTTTGCTATTTCCTTCAAAGCAGCTTGAACTTCCTTCATCATAATAGGCTCTTGCTCATATGTTGTTTCATTAAATTCTTCTTTGTCTGCCAATTCCTTTTGATACAGTGACTCAGTATATTCTTTCCATCTTCTTTTAATTCTTCCTGGATCTTTTAATATTCTGCCTAAAGCATCCTTGATTATGGCAACTCTAGGTTTGAATTTGTTCTTCAGTTCCTTGAGCTTAAGAAATGCTGAGCGAGTTTGGGCCTTTTGATTTTCTGACTCCAGCTCCTTGCACATTTCATTATAATATTTTACTTTGTCATCCCTTCTTGCCTTTTGAAATCTGTTCAGCTCTTTAGTATCTTCAATTCTTCTTTGTGCTTTGGCTTCTTTGCACTCTAGTGCAATATTCAGAGCATAGAGTTACATTTTAAAGATAAGAAGCAGACTTTAGTTTTGTGTGTATGTGTTAGGTTTAGCATTAAACATTCCATTTGATTTGCTAAATGTCAAGAATAAACAAAACTCCCATTCCCTCAAGCAACATTAGGTAAATACTCAACTGTTTATTAAGCCACTAATTAGGAATTATTTTAGATCAATATCATCTTAATCCTCACATATATTCCATCAGCATAAATGAAACATATTAGCTTGAATATTAAGTAGATTTAAAAACCATATACTTATCTATATTTACATGATCACTACACAATTTCAAGCTAATATAGTTCAAACTTACACTAATGTAATAGCTTCCTACTGGACTCTCCAGGTATCCTTACTCATGTCAAGCAGTTTTTATTTGAAGAAAAATAACTTCACAAAATAAAATAAAATCATTCTGATAGCTTCTCATGTAACAATCCATTTATTTGGGATATATCTATATCTGTATCTATATCCTTACACAAATATCTAGTAGCAGATTGCTGGATTAAAAAGTACTCATTTTCCCAATTTTCTATGGAAGTGTCAAACTGCTTTCCACGATGATTACTTGGTTTTTAAGCTTCCACCAACAGATGAGAGTTTCAATTTCTCCAAAGTCCACAGTATTTGTTGTTTAATGCCTAATTAAACATTGCTCATTTTTCTGGAATGAAGTGATATTGTTTTGATTTGTAGCTTTCTGTTAGTGAAGCATCTTCAGTATTTTTTCTTGTGTTTGTAAACCACCTGAATATTTTTTTTAAAAATATCTATTTATGTTCTCTTTCCATTTTGCGATTGAGTTACTTGTGTTTTGTTGATATATTGAAATTTTTCTATACATTTATAGAAGAGTATTTTATTAGTGTGTCATATTAGGTGTGTAAATATTTTTTTCTCAATCTGTTATTGTTCTTAAGTGCCATTAAATTGGAACCGACTCATAGCTGACCTTCAAATGAGTTTGTTGGGGTTTTTTGTTATTTGTTGTTATACACAATACAGTAGGAAAGAATCCATAGCTGACCCAACAGTGCCTTTTCAGATGTAATAACTCTCATGGAAGGATAATGCTCATCTTTTTCCTGTGGAACAGCCGGTATGTTCAAACCACTTGACTTTAAGTTGGTACTGCAACTCCTGAGCGCTAGACCACATCATCTTGCTTCTAGGTTGACAGCACAATTCCTTATCATTAAGCCATCAGAGCTCCTAATCTCAATCGGCAGGCTCTCTTTTTTATTGTTTCAAAGAGTTCTTTTAGATTACATAATGATTTAATTTTTAGGAGGTCGCAATCATCTACTTTATCTTTTATTGATTCTCTATCAATTATATTTGGTATTATATTTACTTCATTGGTAAGGACTCATAAGTTTACCTCAGTATTTCTTTGATTATCTTTAGTTTTACGTCTTACACCAAGGCCTTCCACGATTTTGAATTAGTTTTTGTATATGGTATCAAGTATGGGTCTTGTTTCAGTTTTCTCCAGATGGAAAGTCAATATTGCTAGCACCATTTGTTAAGAAGACTGACCAGCAGAATTTTTTTTGTTTGTTTTTTTCTTACTTAGTATTATCATCTTCAATTTTTAAAAAATGAAGGCATATGCTTTGAATAATTTAAGAAAAAAATACCAGGAACCTTCACAGAGACTGAAAAAAAGTAAAAATGGTGAAAAAGTATATTATACCTAGGATCTAGAATATATAACCTCACTGAGGGAATCTACAATTTCCTTAAAGAGACATTTAGGGATTTTTAAGGAATTTTTGTTAGTTTTTTTAAAACACCACTAATGGTTTTATTATAACTCAGTTATGCATTATTGGATTTGACTATTTTTGTCTCTAAAATTGATTTAGAGAAGATAATCATATAAAATTTCACAATAAAAAAGAAACCATATATTTTAAAAAGTACAATGTACTAGGAGAAATTGAATGACATAATGTTATTTAATATAGTGAGAGCCTAATGAATTAATTGATGCTGTTTTATGAGTAAGATATTTTTATATCTTTCAGAAGAAACTTATTTCAAATTGGACCTTTATTTTTAATATAAATGTGAATATATCTTATACAAACATTTTCAA
>NW_006399947.1:4880123-4881122 GCF_000299155.1 Elephantulus edwardii
GGAGGGCAGGTGCAGGAGGGGAAGGCCCTCTGGGAGATGGATTGATTTGGTGACTGGGGCAATCAGGATGAGTGTGTCGGAGACAGTGAGATTGGCACAGGACAGAACAGAGTTTAGAGCTGTTTAGAGTCGCAAGCGACTCGATGGCACATAACAACAACAACAATATGTTATTGAGGACCTCTGGTGGCCTACTGGTAATAAGCTGTGCTGCAATCCTGAAGGCATGCAATTCTAATGTACCAACTGCTCTGTGAGAGAAGAATGGGAAAATTCCCATGTGATTAACTGCCTGTCTTTAAAAATCCACTGCAGGTTTAGCTATCTCAAAGGTACACAACAGCAATATGAGACTGCATGAAAATTATGGCAAATCTAAATCCTTGCCTGTAAGGAGCAGACTGGTTTAACCCTCTCCAGGATGAATTTGTTTGTTTTCTTGGCAGTCCATGGTACATACAATACTCTTCTCCAGCACCACAGCTCAAATGCATCAATTCTCCTTCTATCTTCCTTGGTCATTGTCCAACTCTCTGATACATAACAAGTGATTGCAAAGACCATGGCCTGTATCAGACACACCTTAGTCTCCACAGTGACACCACTGATCTTCAGTACCCTGGAGAAGTCCCTGACAGCAGACTTTCCCATCACGATACATTTTTTTATTTCCTGGCTACTAGTGCCAAGTTTTACTAGAGTTCCCAAATAATGACAGAGTAGGAAGCATAATTAGCCATCTACTTCTTAAATAACAGGCTTCTGAAAAACCCTATGAACAATAGAGGAATGTGGATAGTTACAGTAGTAGCAGTAGTAGTAGTAGTACTACTAGTAGTACTAGTAGTAGTGGTGATGGTGGTGGTGGTGATGGTGGTGTCCAGATTGGAAGTCAGTCAAAATTATGAAAAGTAATACCAAACAGAGTTTAATAAATGTAATAATTTGAACTTGAGGTTTATGTAGCTTGAATGTTGTTGTTGTTATGTACCGTTGAGT
>NW_006399947.1:4882034-4883261 GCF_000299155.1 Elephantulus edwardii
TGTGAACAATCTCAATCTGAGAGAAGCTAAAATTCTCAAATATAATTTTATTAACCATGTCATTATTGTACTCAATACTTTGGCAGAGTGAGAAAGGAATATCTACTTAAAGAATCTTGAAGGGTATTTAATTCTCCTTTTAGATATGGCCACATATTTTAGCATAGGAAACTTTTTGTTACTCCCACTCTTAAAGAAAACAGATTTATTTTGTTTAATCCAACTCCCACTGCATTGTTTTGATCAGAACACTTTTTTATTATGCCCTTTTCTTCCAATAGTATCAGTTAAAAATAGATGGTACTTGTGGAAAATGAACTTATGGAAATTAACATTATTGGTTGTGACGTTATGTGCCGTCAAGTTGCCTATGGCTTTTAGTGACCCTATGTACAACAGCTCTGAACTCTGCCCTAGCCTGGGCCAATCTTATTGTCTCTGACACACATATTCTGATTACCCTAGTCACTGAGTCAATCCATATCATCAAGGGTCTTCCTCTTTTGAGTTGTTCCTCCACCTTCCCAAGCACAATGTCCCTCTCCAAGGACTGGTCCCTCCTTGCAACATGTACAAAGTATGTCAGATGGAACTTCAGAATCCTTGTCTTCAATAAGCAGTCTGGTGTCACTCTTTCCAGGATAAGCCTGTTTATTTTCCTAGCAGCCCATGTCCAATATTCTTCTAAAGCACCACAGCTCAAAAGCATCACTTCTATCATCCATAGACATTGTTCAGCTTTCTGATGCATAACACACAATTGTGAAGATCATGGCCTGGATCAGGCACATCTTAATCTCCAAACTGTCATTGTTGCTCTTCAATACTTTGGAGATGTCCCTGACAGTAGACTTTCCCAATGCAGTTCATGTTTTGATCTCCTGCCTGCTGGTACGAAGAATGTTGATTGTGGAGCCAAGCAAACTAAAACGTTAACAATCTCAATCTCTTCACTGTCTGTCATAATGCTGCCAATCAGCCCAATGGTGAATATCTTTGTTTCCTTGATGTAGAGTGAGCATAATTTTAAAACTTGTGTCTATATTTTGATATATCCAGTTCTATGAGGATACAATATTTAACAGGAGAAAAATCCTGTTTGGAAGGTAACTGGACTTTCATTTTTGACCATCACTTATAATATGTTTTACTAATAGCTAATCACAAGATAAAATATTTGGGAGTAAATATAACTAGAAGCACAAAGGATCTACTCAAAGAAAATTA
>NW_006399947.1:4883361-4883988 GCF_000299155.1 Elephantulus edwardii
AGGGAGGAGTGATAGGGAATGGCAAGGGACACACTGACAAAGGAGATTAATCAGAACTGGCTTTGACAAGCACTGTGGCAACTGGACATTTAGAACAGTCATCGGGGGGGAAAGAAGAACGAACTGGGGATGAGGGTGGAGAAAACAGTGCAACAATGAATGAATGAAACGCCAAAATCTCTGTAAATGTTCATTAAAACTAATAAAATTTCATTTGGAAAAAAAAAAGGCCATGGCCTAAATCAAGCACACTTTAGTTCTCAAACTGACTTCATTGTTTCTCAGTAATTTGGAGAGCTTCCTTTTTAACTACTTTTCCAGTGCAATATGTTCCTGATCTGACTGCTGGTGTCGAGGATGCTGATTGTGGATCCAAGTAATAAAATTTGTTGACAGTTCCAATCTTTTCTTAATCTATAATGATATTGCCTATTGGTCTAGTGGTGAGAATTTTTGTTTCCTTGATGTTGAGATGTAATTCATATTGAGGCTATATGTAGTTTTTGATCTCCTGCAACAAGTGCTTCAAGCCCGCCTCACTTTCAGTAAGCAAGGTTTTTTTATTTGTTTGTTTGTTTGTTTTTCTATAATTATATTTTATTAATTTTCATAAACATTTACAGAGAT
>NW_006399947.1:4884088-4892029 GCF_000299155.1 Elephantulus edwardii
CACTATGCTATATTCCAAGGACTCTGGAGGACAACTACCTGGACAACTGACTGGAAGAGATCTATATTTATTTCACTACAAAAAGCTGACCCAACAGAGTGTGGAAATTATTGAATGACATCACTAATATCACCTGCAAGCAAATTCCTCCTGAAATCACTGAACAGTACATCAACAGAGAACTACAAAATATGCAAGCTACATTTAAAAGAGATTTTGCACTAGCGATATCATAGCAAATATTAGATGGATCTTGGCTGGACTCAGAGAGTACCAGAGAAATGTCTATGTTTCATTGACTATGCAAATGCATTTGACTGTGAGTATCACAGCAAACTGTGGCTAACCTTAAGGATAATGGGAATTCCAGAACACTTAATTGTGCTCATGAGAAAATTATTCTTGCACCAGGAAGCAGCAGTCAGAAGAGAGCAGGGAAACATTGAATGGTTAAGATCAGAAAAGGTGTGCATGAGGGATTTATCCTATCTCCATACCTTTCAATCTATATGCAGAGCAGATCATTCAGACGCTTTATTAGGAGGAATGTGGCATCGGGATTGGAGTAAGACTCAACAACAACCTGCGTTATGTGAACGAAACAACCTTGCTTGCTGAAACTGAAGAGTACATGAAGTGTTTGCAGCAGAAGGTCAAGGACTGTAGTCTTCAATGTTGATTGAAGCTTAATGTCAAGAAAACAAAGATTCTCACCCCTGGGTCAATTACCAGCTTCATAATGGATGCATAAGAGACTGGTAACTTCAGCTTGTTTGGTTCTACAATCAACTCTATTGGCACCTGAAGTCACAAAATCAAAAAGTGAATTGCATTATACTGTCAGGGACCTCTCTAGAATACTGAAAAGCAACAATGTCAGGCAGGAGACAAAGGTGTTCCTGATCCCGTCCATGGCCATTGCAATTACTTGCTATGAATCAGAATGCTGGACAATAACAAAAGATGACAGAAGAAGTATTGATGCTTTTGTGTTGTGGTGTTTGAAAAGAATGCTGAATATACCATGGACTGCCAGGAGAATAAACTGTCTTGTGTCTTGGAGAGGGTGAAATTGGGCTTCTCGCTGGAGGCAAGGGGGTTTGTTGTGTGTGTGTGGGGGGTTTTTTTTGTGTGTGTGTGTGTGTGTGTGTTTTAAATAAAATTTTTATTTTGTACAGGGTTACTTACAAAGTCTGTATACACTGTTTATCACACAGAATTTTAGAAATTGCGGCTTCAAGATTGGAGGAAGACTCATGAACACCCTACGATATGCAGATGACACAACTGTGCTTGATGAAACTGAAGATGACTTGAAACACTTGCTGCAAAAGTTCAAGGACTGTAGTCTTCAATATAGATTGAAGCTCAAAATTAAGAAGACAAAGATTCTTACCACTGGGCCAATTGGCAGCACCATATTAGAAGGAGAGGAGATTGAGATTGTTAGCAATTGCAGCTTGCTCAGATCCACAATCAACATCCTTAACACCAGCAGTCAGTAAATCAAAAGATGAGTTGCATTGGGAAAATCCGCTTTCATGGACTTCTCCAGAGTGCTGAAGAGCAAAGATGTCAGTCTAGATACAAAGGTGCCTCTTCTTAATTACTTGTTATTCCCCAGAGAGTTGGATTCAATGGCTAAGGATGACAGAAAAATAAATGCATTCGAGTTGTGGTGCTGGAGAAGAATCTTGAACATACGATGGGCTGCCAAGAAAACAAATAGGTTGGTCTTGGAGAGAGTGAAAACAAGTCTCTCCTTGGAGGTTAGGATTCTGAAGCTCTCTGTCTCACTTACTTTGGACATGTGGCCAGGAGAGGTTGGTCCTTGGAGGAAGACATCATTCTCAGAAGCGTGGACAGACAGCACAAGAGAGGAAGACCCCAAATTAGATAGGTTGATATAGTAACAGGGGCCATGGGATTGGTGTGTCAGGATTAATGAGAATGGCTCAGGGCAGGGAAGGTTTCACAGCTGCTGTACATACATACTATACATCGCAGTCGACTCAATGCACATAACAGCAATAACATATTATGACAGTTTTGGAAGCAGGAGTGGCATCCACTTCCTACATAGCATGCTTCCAGAAACTCTATGAACTTTGATAAACGTTGATAGTGGTAGAGGATCTTCAGGCCTTTTGCTCATAGGGTCACTATGAGTCATGCTAACCTCGAAAGCAATCAACAACAATACCCCTCCCTCTACCCACCAAATTGTGTGACCCTATGATTAACTACCTCCTCCCCTACTGCAGTCCCCCTCACCCATCTTCACTTGTCTGCTCCCCTACCTCCCCTTCTTTGGTTCCTCATATACGTCCTACGATAATGGTCTTATATAGTATTTGACTCTATGAGACCGAGTTCACTTAGCATAATTCTCTCCAGTACCTTCCAAGATAGGTAGTGATTTACAAAATCATTGCTCTTGTGTGCTGCATAGTATTCTATCATGTGAATGTACTATTGTTTCTCAATCCATTCTATTGTGGTTAGATATTTGTGCTGTTTCCATGTTTGTTTGTTTTTTATGATGGTAAATAATGCTGCTATGATTATTAGACAAGCTTGGAAGGAGGAGTGGCATCCACTCCCATAATAGCTTGCCTCCAGAAACCCTATGAACCTGGAGAGAGGATGAAAGGCATCCAAGTGTCAAGGACTCTCCTTCATAAGGTCGCTATGAGTTGCCTGTGACTTGAGGGCACTTAACAACAACAACAACAACAACAACAATAACAACAACACGAGTATTGGTGTGAAAATCTGTGTTTGTACCTCAGCTCTCATTTTCTCAGGATATATTCCAAGCAATAGAATAGCTGGGTCATATGGAATTTCTATGTTCTGCTTTCCGAGGAATCAGGAGGCAAGTATTTTGAGGCTCTGTCTCACTTTAAGTGCATGGCCAGGAGGGACCAACTTTTGGAAGTCTTTGGAGAAGGACATCATGCTTGGAAAAGTGGAGGGACAGAGCAGGAAAAAAGTACTCAGGATGAAACGGGTTGACTCAGTGACTGGAGAAATAGAGACAATGGGATTGGCTCAAGATAGGACAGGTTTAGGAGCTAATGAACATAGGGTCATTAGGAGTTGCTGTTGTCACAATGACACAAAACAACAACATACTATGCTGCAAATTAAAAATGGAAGAATGGTCATGCATTCCTAGGCAAAAAGTAAATTTCAAGTTCTATGCTGATAGAATATTATATGCATGTATAAAAGGAAGACTCATTAATATGACAATTTTTTAAATATGTGCTCCTACAGCTAGAGCCAAAGAAAAAAGTGAAAGTTTTTACCAAATCTTGCAGTCTGAAATTGACTGAATATAGAATCAAATGCATTAATGATAACTGGTGACTGGAATGCAGAAGTTGGAAATTGTGCAGAAGGAATAGTATCTGGCCAAAGAAAATGAAAAGAAGTTAAGTCCATGGGAGCCAATATAAGATCTTAAAGAAAATGAAAAGAAGTTAAGTCCATGGGAGCCAATATAAGATCTTGAATGGATGCCATCTGAATTTGAAGATCATTTTAAGAATAGGTTTGAAGCACTGAACACCAATGATCAAAGACCGGATGAATTATGAGATGATATCAGTTATATCATCCATGAAGAAAGCAAAAGGTCATTACAAATACAGAAGAGAGAGAAAAAAACCCAAATGGGTGTCAGGAGAGACTCAAAACTGGACTAGAACATTGAGAAGGCAAAACAAAGGGAGATGGTGTGAAAAAAACAATGTGCACAAACTTTGTAAGTATAAAATAAAAATTTTAAACACAGATTTCAAAGGGCAGCTTGAGAAGACAAAGCAAACTGTTATTATGGAATGTGCAAAGAACTGGAATTGGATAATAAAAGGGGAATAACTTGCCCTGCACTTCTTAATCTGAGAGGACTGAACAATTTAAGATAACATTGAAAAGCCAATTAAAACCAGCACATACTCATTGAAATGGCTGAAATGAAAATGTCTACTAATATTATATGCTGACAAAGATAGGAAAAAACCTGAATCTCACACATTGTTGATTGCTTTTATTTTAGGTGTCTATGAAGTTACCTATGACTTACAATGACACTCTGAACAAAAGATCTGAACCTTGGTCTGTCTTGCATCACCCTCCTGCTATAATGCATAGGTCCATTGTAATAGTAATTATGTTAGTCCATTCTTTTGAGGTGTCTTCCTGTCTTTCACAGAACCTCTACTCTTCATGACTGGTACTCAAAGGACTGGTTCCTTCAGAAAAAAAATGTAAATGAGACAAAATTTCACCCTTTTTATTTCTATGGATTATTCTGCTTACACTTCCTTCACAGTCAAGGAACTGTACACAATAAAGATTTGTTTCTTCTTCTGGAAGTCCATGGTATGCTCAATAATTTTCACTCACACCACAATAGAAAGTCTCAGTGCAAAACTATACAAATTGCTTTGATTTCCAACAATACTAAAGCTATGTAACTGTATACCAAGAAAAATTAAGGCATATAGCTTTATTTGTTGTACAATAATGTTCATAATAGCTTTGCTTGTAAGCCACCTCAAATTGTAAACATTCCATATATCAAGGCAATGAATTTAAAAAATGTATTGGACTATACCACAATAAAAAGGAGCAGACTGCTGCTGATACATTCTGTAACATGAATCAATATTAAAAAATGTGATATGTGAGTTTACTTATATAATATGTGACACAGTTAACTAATAGAAACAAAGCATGTCAATTATTTCTATGAAAATTATCAACTAGAAAAAAGCACTAGTGGATATTCTGAGGTGATAGAAATATTTAATATTTAAATTTGTTTCTTAATATTTAAATTTATGTCATGATTATATTGATGTATATATTTGTCAAAATTTGTGTAACAGTGCATTTAAAAATCCATTTCTTTTATTTTCTATAATATTTATATAAATTAAAAATAGAAGGAGAATAAAACAATAGCCCAAGGTGACAGATTTAATTAAAGACAACTAAAATTAAAATGTAGATCTACTGATTCCTTTTCAAGAACAGAATTTGAAGAATTTGACATGAACCAATCAATTTCTCATGGAAATAATATTACTAATACATTGTGCAAGATACTAATAAGACACTATCAACCAACTAGTAGTCGCTGAGTTTCAGTAGCAGTCAGGCACATTAATGATTTGAACCACTTTGGGACTCCAAGAGGAACCGTGGTGCTACAGTAGTTAAACTGCTCAAATGTGACCTCAGATGAGGTCAGTGGTTCAAACACATCAATCTCTCTAATATAGAAGGATGGTGGAATCTGTTTCTGTAAATGGTTACAGTCTTGGAAACCCTATGAGATAATTCTACTCTGTTCTATATTCCTATATGGTTACTTTAAACAGGATTTAACTTGATGACAATGTTTGGATTCTTATTTCAGAAATCTTTGAAACTTGAAACATTTGCTGTAGAAAGTCAAGGATTATATCCTTCAATATAGATTGAAGCAAAACACCAGGAAAACAAAGATCCTCAGGACCAGGCCAATTGGTAGCATCAAGATAGATGGAGAAAAGATTGAGGTTGTTAACAATGTCATCTTGCTCAGATCCACAATCAACACTCTTGGCACCAGGAATTAGAAAATCAAAAGACAAATTGCTTTTGGAATGTCTGCTATTAGGGACCTCTCTAGTGTGTCAAAAAGCAGCATTGCCAGTCTAGTGACTAAGGTACTCCTAATCCAGGTTATAGTCCTTCTCAATTGCTTGCTGTGCATCTGAAAGCTGGACAATGATTAAGATGACAAAAGAAGACTTCATGCCTTTGAGATATGTTGCTGGAGAAGAGTATTTAACATACCATGGGACTGCCATGGGAATGAATAGGTCTGTCCTAGAGAGGATAAAACAAGGATGCTACTGGAGGCAAGGATTTTGAAATTCCATCTCATATACTCTAAGCATGTTGTCAGGAGGAACTACTCCTTAGAAAAGGACATCATACTTGGAATCTAGAGGGTCAGTGCAGGAGACGAAGACCCTGAATGGATTGACACAGTGACTGTGGCAATGGAGGCAGGTGTGTAAAAGACTGAGGTTCGTTCAGGATGGAGCATGGTTCAGAGATATAGTTCATAGGGTCACTGTGAGTCATACTCAATGAAATAGCACATAACAACAACTTGAGATTTGAATTTGCTCACTGTAGTCTCATATATCCCAGTAAATTCTTTCTGAAATTTATAGTACAAATAAACATCATAGCCAGTTTTGGGGAAAAGCCTAAGAAACAAAGTACCATTATTATAACAATAGACAGTTAAGAAAATAATCGATGGACAAATTTTGAGTTTTAAGTTTCTTAGTACAAGAGAGATAGAATAAAAAACAACTTTTAAAAAATTTCACTTCAAAAGAGAAAAAATAAACACTACTAAGCAAATAGTGTGTATATTGAACCTAGACTTCCCTACATAAAGTATTTTCATTTCCTTTCTAGAGTAATATTTTAACAGCAATGACATAGGAATATTTCCATTAGAATAAGGTTAAAAGGTGGCCACATTTTATTCTATCAAGAGTATTGTTATTTTGTGCCATTGAGTTGTCACTGACCCTCCAGCAGGTTTTCAGAGACAGAAAATTTCATTGAAATTGATCATCCTTCTTCAGAGCACCTGGTGTGTTCTAATTGCATACCTTTGGGATTGCAGGGCACCTTCTTGTAACTGTGATACCTTAAGACCCTACAGATATAGCAAAAGTGCCACATAGAAATTTCACAGATGGAAAAAGAAAGTATATTAAAACCTGATCTGTGAAAAGTCATTTTATTCACTACTTTATTAAAGAATTTCTTTTATATCACGGGTAGTGCATCAGAGAGCTGGACAAAGACTAGGGAGTACAGAAGCAGAATTGATGCCTTTGAGCTGTGGTGCTGGAGAACAGTATCAAATGTACCATGGACTGCTGGGAAAACAAACAGTTTCATCCTAGAAAGGGTTAAACTAGGCTACTCCTTGTAGGAAAGGATTCTGAGGCTTCGTCTGACATACTTTGAACATGTTGCAAGGAGGGACTGGTCCTTGAAGAAGTACATCACGTCATCCTTGGGAGGGTGGAGGAACAGCGTAGGAGGGGAAGACCCTCTATGAGGTGGATTGATTCAGTGACTGGGGTAATCATGGTGGGTGTGTGTGAGACAGTGAGATTGGCACAAGAGAGAGCAGGGTTTAAATCTGTTGTCACTATGAGTCTCAAAGGACTCGATGGCACTTTACAACAAGGGTAGTATTAATATTTTTGCCTCCAAGGAGTACTCTGGTTGTGCTTTCTCCAGAACATATCTTTTTGTGCTTTAGTCTGTCCATGAGATACTAAGTACCATTCTCCAACACCATAATTCAGAGGCATCAATTCTTCCGTCATCCTTATTCATTGTGCAGCTCTTAGACACTTAACACATGATTGAAAAGGCCATGGCTAAATTTATTCCCAAGTATTTAATCTTGTGATCAGCTATTGTGAAAGGTATTATTTCTCTTAGTTCTGGCTCTGTATTCTTTTTGTCGCTGTAGAGAAATCCAACTGATTTTTGTATGTTGATCTTGTATCCTGCTACTTTGCTGAACTGGTCAACTACGTTCAATAGTTTTCTTGCTGAGTCTTTAGGGTTTTCTAAGTATACTATCATGTCATTGACACAGAGGGATAATTTTACCTCCTCGTTGCCTTTTTGGATACCTTTTATTCCCTTCTCTTGTCTTATTGCTATTGCTAATACTTCCAAAACAATATTGAATAAGAGAGGTGATAGTGGGCATCCTAACCTTTTCAAAGAAAATTACGAAATATTACTACAAGAAACAAAAAGAGATCTTGAAAAGTTGAAGAATATCCCTTGCTCATGGATAGGAAGACTCAATGTTGTGAAAATGGCAAT
>NW_006399947.1:4895286-4905604 GCF_000299155.1 Elephantulus edwardii
TTCTACAACAGTGGCATCATGTAATATTTGTCCTTTTGTGACTGGGATATTTCACTCAGCATAATGTTCTCCAGAGTCAACCATTTTGAATAGTAATGCAGCATAGTATTCCATTGTGCGAATATCATCTCTATACCACAGATTGTTGATGAGTCTTCCTCCAATTATGATGCCACATTTTTCTTCAAAAAAAATCCAGCCTCCTAAATGATGTGTTCAACATAAAGATTTAATGGGTATGGAGAAAGAGTACTATTCTGATGCACACCTTTCTAAACAGTGTTCCGTTGCTGTGTTTCCACAACTGCCTCTTGCTCTAGGTATAGGTTTCACATGAGCACAATTATGTATTCTGTGATTCCCATTCTTTGCAGTGTTATCCATTATTTGCTATGACACATACAGTCAAATAGTGGTTTTGGATAGTCAATAAGGCACAAATAGACATTCTTATGGTATTATCTACTTTCTGTCAGTATCCATTTGGTATCAAGGGTATTTTTGGTGCTATAGCCACTTCCTAACTCAGCCAGAACCTCTGACAGTTCCTTGACAATGTGATGACCTAGCCGTTTTTGGATGATATTCACCAATATTTTGTTTGCATTTATTGATATTAATGACACTGTTCAATAATTTCCACATCATGTTGTAACAGCTTTCTTGAGAAAGAGTACAAATATAGGTCTCTTCCAGTTAGTTGGCCAGGTTGCTGTCTTCCAAATTTCCTGGCACAGACTGGTAAATACAAGCAGGGCTGTGTGTGTTATTTGAAACAAATATTTATATGCTATTTCTGTCAAAGGAAAACATATTAGAACATAGTTTCTTTTAAAAGTTTAAATTTGTGCATCATGAGATGAATGCTATGCTGCTTGTAAATGAAAATATTGCACAGCCAATTAAACAAAGTGCAGTACAAATGAAAAATGTTATATTAATGAAGATACTATCCATGTTTCTGGTGAACATTTCTAAACAATTACAAATTGATTTTATTCTACTGTCAGTTTTTATTCTTTTTACTACCATTAAATTCATCATAGTTTCTATTATAAGACAAATGTAATTATTTGGAGAGAATAGAGCTACAATAAATTATTACTATTGATTTATACTACAATTAACTTCTAAGAAAAATAATTTCATCTGTAAGTCTTCTTGAAAGTACAACACTTTCTGCATTCATTATACAAATCATTTTTCACATATTTTCATAACTTAACTATATTTGATAACCATTATAGCTGTAAAATGCAATAAAAATAATTAAGGAAAATTGATTGTTTCATTTTAATATATTCACAAATGTATTTGTAGTGTTATTGTGAGCTGCATTTATAATTTCACACTAAAATAAGCTTCTGCAAGATAAAAAAAATTGTTTATTGCAGCTATTTTCCTGGGATATAACTCTTTTTAATAATATACCATTATTGTATTCTTTCAAATTTACTGGCAAATATACACTAGAGATATATTTTCATCTATGATCTAAACAAATTGTTGGATTTTATTTGTATTTTTTGTTCACAAGGTTTGCTTCTTCTTTTATTCTTTTTTTCTATATTCCATAGATGAAGACAACTTTCTAAACATTTCCTGGAACAGGATTCTAAGCAATTATAATCCCATAAGTAAGAATTATTTTGCCATTTATAAAAACAGAATAACAAAGTAATAAAATGTATAATAATCTCACTTTCGATTCTGTAGTTGTTTGGAGTAAAATGTTCTGGTACAATATTATTTCCTCTAATAAATTTAAGCCTGGAAGCAGGAGCGGCATCCACTTCCGAAATGGCTTGCCTCCGGAAACTCAGTGTATGAACAGAGCTCAGGCCTTTTTGTTCATAGGGCCACTATGAGTCGTCTACGACTCGAGGGCACCTAACAACAAAACAACAATAAAGTTAGAGAGTATGATTCTCCATAAAGGTCACTTTTTACAACATCCTTTCTTTCAGAAGGAAATACTGTATGTCATCGAATCCATTGCCCTCTAATTGGTTAAGATTTGTAACAAACCAACAGAAAAAAACTATTTATACAGTCCTTGTAGGCTATAAGTCTTTACAAATGAAGACTTCCAGAAGAAGAAGGAGGAGGAGAAAGAAAAGGAGGAGAAGGAGGAGGAGGAGGAGGAGGAGAGATGTGTTTAAATCTTTTTTCACCATCTGGTTTAAAGCCAAATGCTTAACTATTAACTATCAGAACACCTCTGCATATCTCAAGATTCTCTAAAAGTTAAGGTATTTTGATTGATATTTAATAAAGGATGTAAACATTGAAGATTCAAAAGAAATTAAGATATTTGGCTTTAGCATCACAGTAATAAAAATCTTGATTTGTTGTTTTATTATTGCTGTTCGTAATTTTGTGAGTAAGGCTTCTTGGTGCCTTCCACTTGTGTTTACAAAGAAGCAACTCCCATTCCATAGGGAAGAATATTTAGATAGATAAATACTACTAGCTTCCTCTCTTCCACTCAGTATTTCTCCCTTCACACAAAGAATCAATAAGAGGAGGTCACTTAAAGCAGTAGGTTTTCACAAATATGTGATAGAATTCACTATGTTTTTCTCTGCCACATTCTTCAATTGTGATTTCAGTACTGATAATAACCCTATTTTTGACATTAATACTATTTATATTGTTTGTAAAAATCAAAGGATAACATGTAAGATGTGTGTGAAAGTGCAACAGTGAAGAAGAGGGAGGAGCAGAGAAATCTTGAGGTATTGGAGTTTGGTCTGTTCTGCAATCAGCACCTGGCCTAGTTTTCACTACAAAGGATTCAAGTTCTCAGTTTCAGAAACCCACATTGTGCAATCTACATGTCACATTATGAGCCTTTGTTTATCTTTTCAAAAAGCTTATGTATACAATTATCTATTTCTCTATAGTATTCTGCAAAGGTGTTTTTTCTGGTTTGGAGTTGAGACTAGTGTGTGGCTCGGGCTCACAATACGGTGTGAGTTGATCAGATGTGGCCTTTCTCTTGAAAAGGCTTTTGGGCCTGAGGGCCTGATATTTGTTTATCTCCCAAATAAAACAGGCTTGGAAACAGTAGTGAGATTCACTTCCAAAAACAGCTTGCTTCTGGAAACTCTGTGGCATTGAAGAAAAGATTAAAGTTTTGCTGTTCAAGACTTTTGTTCATAGGGTCGCAATGGGTCCTCTATGGCTCTATGGCACTAAAAACAACATTGAACTTACCCAATAATTCCTTCCACAGAAGTTATCAATCTGATTTTTGAGCATACCATCAGGTGAAATCTATGTGTATAGTCTGTTTTATGTTTCTTATAAAAGTTATCTGCTATAAATAAATCATTGAGTAGGCAGAATTCTATCATTCTATTCCCAGACTCATTTTGTCACCAAGTTCATGTTTTCATGTTTTCCAACTGTTGATCCTTCTTCCTGGTCCCAACTTTTGGATTCCAGTCACCTATTATTATTACTGCATCTTGATTGCAAGTTCAATCTATTTCTTACTGCAAAAGTTTGTAGAAATCTTTTATTTCTTCCTCTTTAAGATTGTTGGTGCATAAATTTGAATGATAGTAATATTAACAGATATTTCTTGTATGCAAATGGATACTATCCTGTCACTCACAACCTTGTATTTCAACATGAATCTAGAAATGGCCTTTTAAACTATGAAAATGATCTTATTTTTGCTCACCTTTGAATATAGTTGATTATGTGATCAATATAGATTGTAGCTCTACATCAAGAAGACAAAGATTCTCACCACTAATTGTCATCACTATGATGGATGGAGAAGAGATTGAGGTTGTTAGTATTTACAGCTTGCTCAGCTCCACAATCAAAAGATACTTTACATTGGGAAAATCTGCAGTCAGGGATCTCTCTAGAGTGCTAAAAAGCAACAATGTCAGTCTGAAGACTAAGGTGTGCCTGATCTAGGCCATGGTCTTCCCAATTAATGGTATGCATCAGAGAGCTGGACAATGTCTAAGGATGACAGAAGAAGAATTGATGCCTTTGAGTTGTGAGGCTGGAGAAGAGTCTTGAACATAACATGCACTACAAAGAAAATAAATCGTTCTGTCTTGGAGAAGATGAAGCCTAGTTTCTCCTTGGAGTCTAGGACTTTGAAGCTCTTTATAACATACTTTGGGACATGGCCAGGAGGAACTGATCCTTGGAGAAAGACATCATGCATGGAAATATGGAGTGACAGCCCAAGAGGTAGTCTGAGTAACTGAAGTAATGAGGATAGGTGTATGAGAGTCAGTGAAAGTTGGTCAGGACAGAGCAGGCTTCAGAGCTGTTGTACATAGGGTCACTAAGAGTTGCAGGTGACTTGATGGCACATAGCAACAAAAACAACAACAATTGAGTTTGTTGGTCAGAGGGAGGGAGTGAAGGAATGGTAAAGATCCAGCGGGAATCTGAAAAAAGTGTGTGTTGGGGAGCATGGATGAATGGTGACTAATTTTATAAAATATAATGTATGAGAATGTTCACATGAAATATAGTGTGAGTGGAAGAATGTGTGAAACATGATTTTTATAAATGAAAAAAATGTAAATGAATTTTGTATGGATGCTAATATAAAATAAAAATAGAGAACTGGACAGTCAATAGGAATGAAAGAAGGAGAATTGACTTCTTTGAGTCATGGTGTTGGAAAAAAAAGTATTGCACATGTCATGGACTACAAAGAGAACAAACAGGATTGTTCTGGAGAGGGTGAAACAAATTTGTTCCTTAGAAGCACGGATTTTGAAGCTCCATCTGACATACTTTGGGCATGTTGCCAGGAAGGACCAGTCCTAGAGGAGGACATTATGCTTGCAAGGATGGAAGGACAGCACAAGGAAGGAAACCCTAAGAGGAGATGGAAAGACACAGTAACATAGTTAGATTGGCTCAGGATAGGGCAAGAGTCAGAGCTATGAGCTGCAGGCAACTCGTTATCATATAACAACAATGACCCAAACCAATAGAAAATAATTTTTTAAAATTTTTCCTTTTATTTATCTTTTTTTAAAATAGCATTCAGTTTATTACAGGTATTTAGTATTGGCTTCCCATATTTCCCCCATTTGGTTTTATCATAATTATGTTATCATTTAGATGAGCATCTTTTATACACAAATAAAACAAATTAAACACAATAAACGCAAAGAAATACTTTCAAAACTCTCCATATGATCAGAAGGATACAGGTTGAATATTTCTTGAAAGTCTGTTTTAATTGTCCCATTGCCCCAGTGCTTGTCAAAACTAGTTCTGATTAATCTCCTTTGTCATTGTGTCCTTTGCCATTGTCTATCACTCCTCCCTGAGAGAGACTTCACCCTGATTCACAAGGAAAAGGGAACAGCTTATTCTCTTACATACTTCCTGCTGAAAAGGGACGCTGTAAGTTTCAGGGTGAAGATCTTCTCTCACTACTCTTTGGCAATAGGAAACACGTAGACTATTGTGGAGATTGATTTTGGAATTTAGATGCACTGTTATCAGTTGTGGTTAGCTATACGTGTTCATATCCTTGAAGATGCACCATGGAACTGTTGCAGCCTAGAAGACACAGATGTAACTAACAAGTTAAAAGTACATGAGTCAAAAACTAAATCAGTAACATTCCAAATAGAGGTTGTAACAGTGGCACAAATCAAGTTACAGAGGGAAGGTAGTTCTTAAAATAAAAGGCTTATTGACTAGCACTTCACCGTACCATACTTTGCAGATACTAGGGATTTTATAAATAAAAATTCTGTAGAAGCCTGTATCTAGCAAGTGTATCAGAACTACTTTTCCAAAAACAAACATCTTCTCAACTTGTATCTCTGTATTACATCTTGCTAATTCTTCCAAAATCATCAAATTTTTTTACAATGCTATTGTATGTGTATCCACTTCTGTAATAGCTTGCCTCCAGAAACCCTGTGAACCTGGAGAGAGGATGAAAGACACCCGAGCATTGAGGACTCTCCTTCATAGGGTCACTATGAGTCGCCTGCAACTTGATGGCACTTAACAACAACAATTGCATATGTAATAGACTTTAGTATAGACTATGTTGTTTTGTACCTTTTGAGTTGGAATTGACTTACAGCTGACCCCTCAGTGGGTTTTCAGAGGCAGTTAATTATACAAAAGAAGAATGTGAAGGGCAGCAAATAATAAATGTTGGAGAAGATGTGGAGAGGTAGGGACTCTTCTAGAAGGCAGTAGTTTACAGTTTCCTCAGAAAGCTGAACATAGAAATTCCATATGACCCAGCTCTTCCACTGTTGGACTATACCCTGAGAAAATGAGAACTGAGGCACAAATGGAGGCTTGTACGTCAATGTTCATAGCAGCGTTATTCACCATTACAACAATGCAGAAACAACCCAAATGTCCAACCATAATGCAATGGATTGAGAAATTATGGTACATCCACACAATGGAGTACCACACAGTATTGCAGGAGCAATAATTTTGTAAATCACTCCCTCACATTGGAGGAACTGGACAGCATTATGCTAAGTGAACTAACTCAGTTCCATAAGGACTAATACGGTATAAGACCATTATTGTAGAAATAGATAACTAGTAAAATGTGTATGATGATATAAGAGGGAGGAGAGTGGGGGCAGAGAAGTGAGGATTGGGGGGCATCACACAATTTAATGGATGGATGGAGGGGTGAGTTTAGGACAAGGGAACAATCTTGTGTGAAAAACAATGTATATAAACTCTGTAAGTAAATCAGCATAAAATAAGTTTATATTAAAAAGTAGACAGAAGTCATATTCTATTATTAATTCAAGTGAATATTACATTATTTTTTTTTATTAAAGGAGAATGTTCATCTTTCTCCTATGGAGCTGCAAGTGGGTTCAAACTATGAACCTGTGGGATTGTAGCACAGCTTTTTAACACTAATCCACGAAAGCTTTCCCTACAATATAGTATAAACACTTTTTTTAAGTACTTGGAAAGAAACAAACAAAAAAATTTTGCTTTATTACAATTACTGATAGTGGATTTGCAATACATCTGAGATGCCCCTGTATCAGTTTCAATAATTTTTAACAGAGGAGATTGTTTGTTGTTATTAGGTGTCATCAAGTTAAGTAAAACTCATAGTGACCCTATTAACAATATATCTGAGTCCTGTCCTGTGTTATGCTCATCATTCCTGACACATCTGAACCCATTACTGCAGTAACTATGTCAATCCATCTGGTTGAGTGCCTTCCTCTCTTTCACTTACACTCTACCTTTCACCTGGGGTAACCTTTGTGGCACTTGACTTTGAGCTATGTTGTTGGTATTAGAACACTGAGCATTCCATCAACTGCCAAAAGCACAAACAAATATGTCTTTGGAGAGGGTGTAGCTAGAGCACTCTTTGGAGGCAACAATGATGAGGCTTCACCTTATATACTTTGAGTATGTTACTAGGAGGTGTTACTCCTGGGAGAGGGACATAAGACTTAGAAAGGTGGACAGTCAGGAAAACAGGAAGAACCTCAGCCAGCTGGATTGCCATGCTAACTGTTGCAATGAGCTCTAATGTGTCAGGAAGTGTGAGGGTGATATAGGATAGGACAGGCTTCATATCTTTTATTCATAGGATTGCTATGGGTTGTATATGACTTGATGGTACTTAATAATAACAATCACCTTTTCAAGAATGATGTCCCTCTCCAAGGAATAGCCTCTTGCAACAACATGCCAAAAGATGAGACAAAGCTTTGTTATCCTGTCTCCAAGGAGCTCCATGCCTGCAGTTTTTCTAATTTTTGGAATACTTTTTTCAGAGCAGTTTGAACTTCTTCATTTATCACCATGGATAAATTGTTTCGTGAAATTCTGTGTCCACCAATTCCTTGTAGTACAATGACTCTGTATACTCTCTCCAACTTCTTTTAACACTTCCTGGATCATAAAATATTTTGCCCAAAATATCCTTAAGTATTGCAACTGTTATTGTTGTAGTCGTTGTTATGTGCTGTCAAATCAACTGTGACTCATAGTGAGCCTATGTATAACAGCCCTAAACCCTGCTCTATTGTGCCGATCTCACTGTCATCAACACACCCCTCTGATTAGATTACTCCAATCATTGAATCAAACCACCACAGAGGATCTTCCTCTCCTGTGCTGTCCCTCCACCCTCCTAAGCATGGTGTCCTTCTCCAAGGACTGGTACCTCCTTGCAACATGTCAGAAGTATGTCAGAAGAAGCTTGAGAATCTTTGCCTCAAAGGGGCAGCCTGGTATAACCTTCTTTAGGATGAATCTGTTCATTTCCATAGCAGTCTGGGGTATATTTGATACACTTCTTCAACACCATAGCTCAAAGGCATCAATTCTCCTTTCTTCCCTAGTCATTGTCCAGCTCTCTGACATGCAGCAACTGATTGCAAAGACAATGGCTTGCATCAAGCACACCTTGATCTCCAGAGTGATAGAGGTCTCTAAAGTAAAACTTTCCCATTGCAATATGTCTTTTAATTTCCTGGCTGCTGGTGTCAAGAGTGTTTGAATGTAGAGACAGGTAAACTAAAGTTGTTAACAATCTCAGTCTCTTCACCATCCATCTGGATGCTGACCGTTGGCCCAGTGGTGAGAATTTTTGTCTTCTTGATATTGAGCCTCAATCCATATTGAAAGCTGCAGTCCCTGACCTTCTGCAGCAAGAGATTCAGGTCCTCCTCAGTTTCAGCAAACAGGGTTGGGTCATCTGCATAATGTAAATTGTTGATGAATCTTCCACCAGTCCTGACATCACACTTCTCCTCATAGAGCCCAGGCTCCTGGATAATCTGTTCTGCATATATGTTGAAAAGGTATGGAGATAGGACACATCTATGGCATACACCTTTCCCAATTTTGAACCTTGCAGTGTTTCCTTGCTCTGTTCTGATGTCTGCCTCTTGGTCCAAGTATAGGTTTCACATTAGCACGATCAAGTGTTCTGGGATTCCCATTCTTCTCAGAGTCAGCCACGGTTTGTTGTGATCGACACAGTCTAAAGCCTTTGCATAATCAACAAAACACAAGTAGACATTCCTCCGGTACTCTCTGCTCTCCACCAAGATCCATCTAACATTACCTACAATATTCCTAGTACCACAGCTCCTTCTAAACCCAGGCTGCACTTCTGGCAGTTTCTCTGTTGATGTGTTGTTCAGCAGAATCTTGATTGCATGTGATATCAATTATATTGTTTGATAATTTCCACACTCTGTTGGATCATCTTTATTTGGAATGGTAATAAATACAGATCTCTTCCAGTCAGTTGGTCAAATTGTTATCCTCCAGATTTCTTGACACAACTTGGTGAGCACATCTAGGGCAACATCTGTTAGCTGGAAATATATCAATTGTTATAACACCAATTCCTGGGTCTTTATTTTTTGCCAATTCCTTCAAAGGAGTTTGCAACTAGAGACTTGAATTTGTTCTTCAGTTCCATCAGCTTAAGAAATGCTAAATGAGTTTGGCCCCTTTGATTTTCTGACTCCAATCTTTACACATTCCATTATAATACTTAATTTTGTCTTCCTGCATTGTTCTTTGAAATCTTCTGTTCAGCTATTTAATTTCTTGATTCCTTACCTTTGTTTTGGCTTCTCAGTGCTCTAGTGCAATATTCAAAGTCTCCTCTGACATCCATTTTGGTCTTTTCTTCTTCCTCTGTCTTTGTAATGATCCCCTGTGTTCTTTCTGGTTGATACTCTTGATATTCTACCAGAGATCATCTGTTCATTTTTCATTAGTGTCCAAGGCCTCAAACCTGTTTCTGAGATGGTTTTGAAATTCAGGTGGGATACACTGAAGGTCAAATTTTTGTTTCCATGGATTTTCTTAGGTTCAGCTTGAACTTGCACGTGAGTAGTTGGTCGGTTCCACAATCAGCACCTGGCCTAGTTTTCACAGCTGTTATTGAGCTTCTCTAGTGATTGTCTCCACAGCGGTAATCGATCTAAACCCTATGCAAATTATCAGATGAAATCATGTGTATGGCCTGTTTTTTATTTATTTAAAACATATTTGAGATGAATAAATCATTGATCGTACAAAATCCTATCATTCTATCTCCAGCTTCATTTCTGTCCATGTTTTCCAACTACTGATCACTTCTTCTCTGTTCCCAAATTTTGCATTCCAGACAACCATTATTATTAGTGCATCTTTAGTGCATGTTTGACCAATCTCTGACTCCAAAAGTTGATAGATATCTTTTATTTCCTTCTCTTTGGCTGTAGTTGTTAGTGCATATATTTGAATGATATTGGTATTCACTGGACTTCCTTGTATGTGCATAGATGTTATTCTG
>NW_006399947.1:4905757-4918250 GCF_000299155.1 Elephantulus edwardii
ATAATTAATATAAAACAAGATATCCATGAATGAATGAAAAGCCAACATAATTTGTAGACTTTCATTGAAGTTAAAAAGAAAACAATAACAGTTACATTCTTGCTCTTCACCACTTTAACAGAAGTCCCTGATAGCAGATCTGCTGAATGCAATATATCTTTTGATTTCTTGATTGATGCTTCCAAAGATGTAAATTTGAGATCCAAGTAAATTAACATCTGTGACAGCTTCACTCTTTCCTCTGTTTATCATGATGTTGTATATCAGACTAATTGTAATGAGAAATGACTTTTTTAATTAAGAAAGAATTGCGATTTTTCCTCACTTTCTCATCTCTAGCATAGTAGACCATATGATAGTCTGACTAAAGAAATGCTCCATGCCAGTCATTTCACCAGTAACTAATATGCCAATATTTCTATGTTCCATTTCTTTCTTAACAATATCTTATTTTCCTACACTGAGGATTCTCACATTCCATGTTCCAATCACTAGTGTTTGCTTTCAACTGTCCCTCCTCCTTTGTGTTTCCATTACTTGAGGGCTCAGCCTCATTTGCCATATCTGCTAGCCTAATGCATTCTATTTTACATATGGTTATCGAGGGTCTGCTATTTTGGAAGTGGATGGCCAATCGTCATAACAAATGACCTATTTCAACAAACAGACACTGTCCTGGATGTGCTCACCAAGCTGTACCAAGAAATGTAGAGGACAACCACCTCACCAACTGACTGGAAGAGACCCATACTCGTTCCCATTCCAAAGAAAGGTAATCCCACACAGTGTGGAAATTATAGAACAATCTCATTAATATCACACACAAGCAAGATTCTGCTGAAAATTATCCCAAAACTACTGGAAAAGCACATCAACAAAGAACTGCCAAAAGTGCAGGCTGGGTGTGGAAGGGGCTGTGGTACTAGGGATATAGCTAATATTGGATGTGTCTTGGCCAGAAGCAGAGAGTACCAGAAGAAAGTCTTTCTGTGTTTCATTGACTATGCAAAGGCATTTGCCTGTGTGGATCACAACAAACTGTGGCTAACTTGAGAAGAATGGAAATCCCAGAACTCTTTCTCATGCTTATGTGAAACATATACTTGGATCAGGAGTAGTCATCACAATAGAGCAAGAAAACACTGCATGGTTCAAAATTGGGAAGGGTGTATGCCAGAGATGAATTCTGTCTCCATACCTTTTCAATCTATATGCAGAACAGATTAAAGGAAAGGCTGAGCTCTATGAGGAGAAATATGACATTAGGATTGGAAGAAGATTCATCAACAATTTACATTATGCAGATGACACAACCCTGCTTGTTGAAACTGAGGAGGACCTGAAATGCTTGCTGCAGAAGGTCAAGGACTGCACCCATAAGTGTTGATTGAATCTCAATATCAAGAAAATAAAGATTCTCACCACTGGGCCAATTGACAGCATCATGAAAGATGATGAAGAGGTTAACATTATTAACAGGTTCAGTTTGCTTGGCTCCACAACCAACAATCTTGGCACTAGCAGCCAGGAAATCAAAAGATTAATTGCATTAGGAAATCTGCTGTCAGGGACCTCTCCAGAGTACTGAAAAGCAACAATGTCAGTTTGGAGACTAGGTGCACCTGGTCCAGGTCAAAGTCTTTGCAATTACTTACTGTGTGTCAGAAAGCAGGACAATGACTAGGGATGATAGAAAAAAAAAATAGATGCCTTTGAACTGTGGTACTGGAGAAGAGTATTGAATATACCATGAACTGCTGGGAGAAAAAACAGATTTCTCCTAGAGAGAGTGAGACCAGGCTACTTCTTGGAGGCAAAGATTCTGAAACTTCATCTGACATACTTTGGACTTGTTCCAAGAAGGGACCAGTCCTTGGAGAGGGACATCATGTTTGGGAGGTTAGAGGGACACTGCAGGAGAGAAAGACCCTCAATGAAATGGATTAATTCAATGACTGAGGTAATGGGGTAGGTTTGTCAGAGACAATCAGATTGACACAGGACAGAGCGTTTAGGGTTGCTAGGAATCCCAGGCAATTTGATGGCACATAACAACAGCAAAAACATTGGATATTCAGTATTTTTCTCCAATACTACAGCTCAAAAACATTACTTTTTCTGTCAAAAGCTAGAAGTTTGCATTGTTGTTGCTGTTATTGATTGCCATCAAGTCGAGGTCCTATTGACTCTATGAACAAAAGATCTAATGCCTTTCCATAGCTGTCATTGTTTCTCCAAGTTCATAGAGTTTCCAGAGGCATGTGGTTTAGGAAGTGGATGCCACTCCTGCCTCCAAACCTGTTTTACAACAGGGAGCTCCACCAAACACTGTCCACAATGGGAAGCTATTATGGTATTTGATATCCCGATGGCACAAGGTTCAGCATCACAGCAAATCCAGGCTAGTTTATGCATACTCTGACAAAAAAGTGGAAAATGTTCCTCCAGATATAAAAGCACTAGTCTCATTTAGCAGTGGTTAAGTGTTGTTGAGTCAAATACAACTCACAGTAAGCTTTCACAAAAGACCTGCACTCTCTTCTATAATTAACATAATTTCTGTACATTTATAAGAGAGTTTGTAGAGTTTCCAGAAGCATCTAGTTGAAGAAGTGGATGCTACTCCTGCTTCCCAACATGAATCAGTCTGGAAGTTCTTCCAAACATTGTACCTATGGGTAACCAGTATGGTATTTGACACAACTATGGAACAGTGTTCAGCATCACAGCAACTTCCAGTTGTTCAGTGTAGTAAATAGACAAATGATTGCTATGTCTTTTAAAGAACATTCCTTCTAAAATTAACAAATTTGAACACCCTCGAACAGACCATCACCCTTAGTCTAAGACTCAAGGGCCACTAACTTTTGGGGGCGGGAGATAACAGAACACAGAATGAACATGACCCTAGAAACTTCTCTTACTTGACTGCCATCCAGAGACTGCCATGGAAAACATTACATAGATAGAGAAATAGCAGAAGTTCAGAATAGGTTTTGAAGAGGCTGTGGCATTAGATATACCATTGCTGATTATCAGATGGGTCCAGATTAAAAGTAAAGAATACCAGAAATTTTCTATCTGTGCTTTATTGTCTATGCAAGGGCATTTGACTATGTGTATAATAAGAAATTACCTGATCCCCTGCCTAGTCTGTGCCCCTAACTCTGCAGGTCTATGCCTGTGTTGTCCGTGCTCCACCCTGGTAACTTGTACAGAATACCTCTCACTAGGGATTAGGGCAATAAGGAACAGACAGAAGCCAACACTGGTTTACTGCTTTATTTACAAAATTTGAATATATTGTTTCTCACATAATATTCTTCCCATTTCCATCACCCACTCATCTCCATCAAATTGTGCAACACTATGATTAACACCACCACCCCCAGCCCCAACTAGCATCACTCTTCTGCTTCTACTCTCTCCCCAGCTTGGATCCACATACTCATTTTTCAACTATGGTTTTATACTGTATTTGTCCTTTGGGGACTGAGTTAATTCACTCAGCATAATGCTCTCCAGTCCCTTCCAAGTTAGGCAGTAATTTATAAAATCATTGCTCCTGCGTATTGCATAGTATTATATTATGTGGATGTACCATAACTTCTCAATCCATTCTTTTATTGGTTGGGCATCTAGGATTCTGGGCTCATTCTATGTTCTTGTTATGTTGAATAATGCTGCTAGGAACATTGATGTATGAGTCTCTGTTTAAGCCTCAGTCCTCATTTTCTCAGGATGTATTCCATGCAATGAAATAGCTGGGTCATATGGAATTTATATGGTCAGCTTTTTGAGGAAGCACCGAATTGCCTTTCAGAGTGTTCCTATCTCTCCACATCTTCCATCTTCTCCAACATTTATTACTTGCTGCCCTATTAAACTTTGCCACTTTTACAGGAGTGAGATGATACTTCATTGTAGTTTTAATATGCATTTCTCTTATTGCCAATGATCTGGAGCATTTCTTTATGTGTCTGTTGGCCATCCAAATATCTTTGTCTGTGAAAAGTCTTTCCATGTCTTTTGCCTATTTTTGTAATGGGTTATCAGTCTTTTGCATGTGGAGGCCCAGGAGTACGCTATAAACTTTTGTTATGAGGCTCTTGTCTGAGATGACATAGCCGAATATTTGTTCCCAGTTGGTAGGTTTTCTTTTCACCCTGTCGGAAAAAAGATTTTGAGGAACACTGGGATGTAATCATTAGAAGGTCCCATTCATCAATTTTATCTTCTCCAAATTGTATATTTCTGACTGTATTTGGCAGTCTCTTTATACCATAGACTAGACCTTCTAAGCTTGATCCTAGTTTGTCCTTTATTAACTCTATAGTTTTGGACTTTACTCCCAGATCTTTGATCCATCTTGAGGTGATATTTGTATGAGATGTGGATCCCATTTCACCTTTCTGCAGATAGCTGTTCAGTTTTGGCAGCATCATTTGTAGACTCAGACCATGTTAAATAATAAATGGAACATATAAATATTGGTCTTGAACATACCATGGGCCACCAAGAAAACAAGTAAGTTTGTCTTGGAGAGGGTGAAATCAAATTTCTCCTTGGAGGGTAGGATTTTGAAGCTCTATCTCACACACTTTGCGACATCATGCTCAGGAGGTTTGAGGGACAGTGCAGGTAAAGAAGACCCTGAATGTAATGGATTGATACAATAACTGAGGTAATAGAGGAGATGTGTCCGAATCAGTGAAACTGGCTCAGGACAGGGCAGTCTTCTGAGTTGCTATACATATAGTAGCTATGGGTCACAGGTCACTTGACAGCACATAATAACAACACACATTGGTGAGTTGAAATGGATTCACAGGGGATATTTTTAATGAGCCGATCATATGATCTCTATTATGCCAAAGATGAAAGGGTGAGGAAAGATGGAGTTGCAATAGTAGTTTAAAAGACCATTAATAGATCAATTTGAAGTATAATGTTGTGAGCAAAGAATAATATCAATATGCATACGCAGAAGACATATTAAGACCACTATAATTCATGTATATGCACCAACAAGAACCAAAGAAAAGGAAATAGAACACTTCTACTAACTTTTGCAGTTGGAAATCAATCAAACTTGCAACCTGGATGCATTAGTAATAATGGGTAATGGGAATGAAAAAATTGGCAACAGAAAAGAAGGGTCAGTAATTGGAAAATATGGGGTTGGTGACAGAAATGAGCCTGCAGAAAGAATGATAAAGTTTCGCACAGTCAATTATTTATTTATAGCAAATTAGAAAGAATTGATATACATTTGGACTTCACTTTATGTTCTACACAAGGATATTGATTACTTCAGTTCAAAGAATAATTGGAGAATCTCAATATAAGCTGTGAAAACTAGACTAGATGTAGTTTGTGGAACAGACCATCAACTGCTCATACACAAGGTCTAGTTGAACCTAAAGAAAATTAAAACAAATCCACAAGCACCAACATGTGACCTTGAGTCTAACCCACCTGAATTTAAAGACCATCTCAAGAACAGGTTTGAAGCCTTGAGCACTAACAAACAAAGATCAGATGAGCTGTGGGAATATATCAAATAAATCAAGACTATCATCCATGAAGAATACAAAAGGTCACTACAAAAACAGAGGAGAAAGTAAAGGTCAAGATGAACATCAGAATATTGCACTAGAATATTAAGAAGACAAAGCAAGGGGAGGGGTAATTAGGAAGTTAAGGAACTGAATAGAAGATATCCAAGCACAGCTTGGGAAGACAAGGCAAAATACTATAATGTAATGTGCAAAGAGCTAGAGTCAGACAATCAAAAGGAACAAACTCATTTGTAATTTTTTTTAAGCTGAAGGAACTGCAAAACAAATTTAAGCCTTGAGTGACAATATTTAAGAACTCTATGGGCAGAAGAGTGAATAATCTAAGCATCAAGAGAAGGCAGAAAAACAAGTATTCAAACTTTATACATAAACTAATATAATAATAATGATAATAATAATAATTATAATAATAACAACAATAAAGACTGAAAGAATACACACAATCACTGTACAAAAAAGGACTGTATGACATAAAAGGATTTCCAGCAACAGCATCTATTCAGTGATGAAAGGGGAAGTTTAAGTTGCTCTGAAGAAATTGGTTAAAACAAAGCCCCAGGAATTGATGGAACATCCATTGATGTATTTCAATAGAAATCTGCTGCCACGGACGTGCTCACCAGTCTGTGCAAGGAAATCTAGAGAGCAGCTACCTGACAAATGAATGGAAGAGATCAGTATCTATTTCCATACCCAAAACATGTGATTCAACAAAAGTGTGGAAATTATAGGACAATATCACTGATATAATATGCAAGCAAAATCCTGCTGAAGATTATAAAAAAATATTGAAACAGTATATTGACAGAAAACTACCAGAAATACAGGCTGAGGAGTTTAGAAGAGGTAATCGGATTAAGGACATCATAGCCAATGTCAGATGGATCTTGGCTGAGATTAGAAGATAGTAAAAGAATATCTATCTGTGTATCATTGACGATGCAAAGGCATTTGAATGTGTGGATCAAAACAAACTGTGCTAACTTTGAGAAATATAAGAATTCCAAAACACTTGATTGTGCTCATGTGAAACCTATACTTGGATCAGGAAGTAGTCCTCAGAACAGATCAAGGAAACACTGCATGGTTCAATATTGGGAAAGGAGTAGTTCAGGGATACACCTTGTCTCCATACCTTTTAAATGGATACACAACAGATCATTCTGGAAGCTGGACTTTCTGAGGAGGAGTATGGCATCAGAATCTGAGGAAGACTAATCAACAACCTGTGTTATACAGATGGCACAACCTTGCTTGCTGAAGATGAAGATGGCCTAAAGCATTTGCTTTTAAATTCAAGAACTGCAGTCTTCAATATAAATTGAAACTCAGTATCAAGAAAACAAAGGTTCTCACCATTGGGCCGATTGGTTGCATCAGGAGAGGAGATTTTGAGATTGTCAACAATGTCATTTTGCTCCATTCCACAGTTGACACTCTTGGCACTAGCATTCAGAAAATCAAAAGACAAATTGTATTGGTAAATTTGCTGTCAGGGACCTCTCCAGAGTGCTAAAGAGCAACAATGTCAGTCTGGAGGGTAAAGGGTACTTGACCCAAGCAATGGTCTTTGCAAATACTTGCGGTGCTTCAGAGACTTGGACAATCGTTAAGAATGACGGAAGGAGGATCAATTCCTTTGAGTAGTGGCTCTAGAGAAGAGTGATGAATTTTGTATGGGCTGTAAAGAGAACAAACACTTCTTCCCTGGAGAGGATGAAACCAAGTTGCTCCTTAGAAGTATCAATTTTGAATCACACATGTTTTGGACATGTTGCCAGGAGGGATCAGGACATCATGTTTGGAAAAATGAAGGTGCAACACAAGGGAGGAAGATCTTGGATAAGGTGGATTGACAAAGTAAGTGAGATAATGGGGTTAGGTGTGTCAGAGACAGTGAGACTTGTTGAGGATAGATAGGTCAGCAGGGTTCAGAGTTATTGTATATAAGATCAGTATGAATCACAGGTAACTTGCTGGCATATAACAACAACAACAACATCATAATAAATTATGGGTAAGATTGAGAAGAATGGGAATCCCAGAACACTTAATAGTGTGCACACGCTACCTATACTTAGGCTTGGTTTCTCCAGAACAGACTTATTTGTTCTTTTGGCAGTCTAGAGTATGTTCAAGACTGTTCTCTACCACCACAACCAAAGGCATCAATTCTTCTGTTACTGCTAGTTATGAACAGCTTTCTGATGCATAGCAAGTAATTGTGAAGACTGTGGCCCAGATCAGGGACATATTTGTTTCTAGACTGCCATCATTGCTCTTTAGCACTTTGTAGAGGTCCCTGACAGTAGCTTTCACCAGTGCAATCCATCTTTTGATTTCCTGACTACAGGTGCCAACAGTGTTTATTGTGGAACCAAACAAGCTAAAATTGTTAATAACCTCCATCTATCATGTTGCTGCCAATTGGTCTAGTGGTGAGAATCTTGGAATTGGTTATTTTTTTAACTTTAATTGAGATTTTAACAAGTTTGTAGAGAACTTGGATTTCCATTCATTCATTGTTGCACGTTCTCCTCCCTACACCTGCCCCCAGTTCGTTTTTCTCTTTGAAAAAAAAATAATTCTTTCATTATTGTACAATTTCTTCCCCTTCTCAACAAATCAACTTTTCTATGGAGCTCTTATTCTGGGTTGTTGTCATACAAATAATACATAATCATATATTGCTTCTCAACAATCTTTCCTTCATCTGTTTCAATGCAGTATACATTATTTATCTCCTATTTTCTTAGTTTTTCCCCAACCCCCATGTCAGTCCTGGTGTTTATAACACTGGTATTATGGAGTATGTTTCCTTTTATGACTGAGATATTTAACTCAGCACAATGTCCTCTAGGGTCACCCATTTTGTATAATATTTTATGAATTCCTTGCTTTTCAGTGCTTTATAGTATTCCACTATGAATATACCACAGCTTCTCCATTCATTTGCTGATGATGGCACTTGGGTTTTTTCCATCTTTTGCTATTGTGAACAATGCAACAATAAACAGAATCTTTGAATTACTGATGTTGAGCTTCAATCCATATTAAAGACCCTTTGCAGCAAATGTTTCAGGTCCTCCTTAGTTATCAAGCAAAGTTGTGTCATCCGCATAACGCAGATTGTTGATGAATCTTTCTGCAATCCTGACATCACGTTTCTTGTCATCAGTTCAAGCCTCCTGAATGATCTGGTCCACATACAGATGCAAAAGGTATGGAGTCAGAACACATCCCTGACAGAATTATTGCCTGATTTTTAACTATGTGGTTTTTTTCCCTCATTCTGTTCTGATGATTACTTCCTGGTCCAAGTATAGGTTTCACATGAGCACAATCAAGTGTTCTGGGATTTCCACTCTTCTCAAGATTAGCCATAATTGTTTGTGATCCACACAGTCAAATGTCTGCATAATCAATGAAACACAGGTAGACATTCCTCTGATACTCTTTCATTTCAGGCATGATTCATCTAACATTGAGGATAACGTCTCTAGTTTCATGGCCTCTTCTAAACTCACCTCGTATCTCTGGTAGTTCTCTGTCAAAGTATGAAAATCGTATGTTGTCAAAAATTTATTGAAACACTTGCCGTTAGATATCCTACGTATTAGTGAGCTACAGGTGAAAATTTGTCATTTAAAAACAGACAATTGCATTGTCTACTATTGCAAGAATGACAATTTAATGGGCAAAAATGTACCATTTATTGCCAAAAGATTAGCTTGGCTCCATAGTCCACAGTCTTGGACCAGCATCCAGGAAATTAAAAGGCACATTGCCATGGGAAAGTCTGCTGTTAGGGAACTCTCCAAAGTACTGAAGAGCAATGGTGTCTCTCTGGAGACTAAGGAGCATCTGATACAGGCCATGGTCTTCACAATCACTTGTTATGCATCAGAGAGTTGGACAATGACCAAGGAGGATAGAAGGAGAATTGATGCCTTTGAGCTGTGGTGCTGGAGAAGAGTATTGAGAATACCATGGACTGCTAGGAAAACAAACAGATATGTCCTGGAAAGGGTTAAACCGGGTGGCTCCTTGGAGGCAAGGATTCTGAGGCTCCGTCTAACATGCTTTGGACATGTTGTGAGGAGAGACCGGTCCTTGGAGAGGGACATCATGCTTGGGCGGGTGGAGGGACAGTGCAGGAGAGGAAGACCCTCTATGAAGTGGATTGAGAGGAAGACCCTCTATGAAGTGGATTGATTCAGTGACTGGGATAATTGGGATGGGAGTGTCAGAGATGGTGCAATTGGCACAGGACAGGGCGGAGTTTAGGGCTGTTGTACATAGGGTCGCTATGAGTCGCAAGCGACTCAATGGCACATAACAACAACAACAACAACAACATATCTGGAAGTGCTCTATTTTCTGTGATATGTTAATATCCATATGTCTTCAAGGTATATGTGTTAATTCAATATTTGTACAAACACAAACCTTAATAACTAAGGATAAACAAAAAGAAACTGAAGATTTTTATCCACTTAAGCATGAACTTAATTAAATGTGCAACCAGGGTATAATTATAATTATCATTGATTGGACTTTGAAAGTTGGAAATAGATAAGAATTTTTGTTGTTGTTTGGTGTCCTTAAGTCAAGTATGACCGACCCATAGAGATTCTGGGTTTCTAAGATATATCATTCAAAATTTTCTTTTCTAGCCAAAGGATTAAGAGTTTATTTTATGCTGAAGTATTTACTATATTAAGGAGAGAGAATGCTATGAATATGGGCTGGATATATGAATGGGATATGTTAGCCTATCCACATCGGCATTGGTTATCTAGGGGCTTGGTGAGCCTCTACATTGTTCAAGGGCATTGGCTAGTCTTGCCATTGAATTAACAAGGTAGAGTGAGAGACAGACATATCTTCTGGTGCCATTAAACAGACAATAAGAGAATGTAAGACCATCATCTTGCTTCAGCTACATCCACGGCAGTGACACTCAAGGCTGCAACACTTATGGCGGAACTGGTCTCAGTTTATTACATTACTTGGAACTTAAGGAGTCTAGTCCTTCCATTATTTTTTTTTCATGCACAATACTCAAGACAGAATTGGTGAAGAGGATTCTGGGATGCATGCTACCACTTACTATGGAATTGTATGCATATTGTGTAGCAAGATCCTTTGGTTTGATTCTGGAAGACAGTTTTATTTCTTGCTTTGGAAGGTCAGCTCTAGTTTACAAATGTTATTTCTGAACATTCTCCAAGAACCAGTTTCACTTCAAAAGACATTGATCTACAGAAAGATCTACAGATATTGATCTAAAGAAACATCAACACACATTGATCCAAAGAAACTGATCTACAGGGAAGGAAGTCTTATCATAAGGGAGAGTTAGCTAATGTACATTACGGTTAAGATAATTCCAGGATATTGAGAGGGACTGAGGTTAGAGTTTCTAGAGTAGATGCATATGTTTTTCCAAAGGGATATAGTCATTGTGAGTCAAGGGCTGCTGTCCTACTCTTATGTTTCTCAATATGTTCATCATATAAGAAATTTTATTATTTTTGTCACTGATTATCAATTTTCTTGTTAATCTTTCCTTGTTATTTCATTTTAACCCATATATATCAGTATTTGTTTTATTTTCCCAATAACTCCACATTTCTTTTTATAGTATACTTTTAAATCTTACTCTGAAACAAAGTATCAATGGCAATAAGAGAAATGCAATTCAAAACCACAATGAAATACTATCTCACTCCAGTAGCCATGGCAAAGTTTAACAGGACAGCAAGTAATAAATGTTGGAGAGGATGTGGTGAGATAGGAACTCTTATACATTGTTGGTGGCATTGTAAAATGGTACAACCACTCTGAAATACAGCTTGGTGCTTCCTCAAAAAGCTAAGCAAAGAAATTCCGTGTGACCCAGCTTTCCATTGCTTGGAATATACCCAGAGAAAATGAGAATTGAGACAGAAATGGAGAATTGTACACGAATGTTAATATTACCACTATTCACCATTGCAGAAACACGGAAACAGCCCAGATGCCCAACCACAACTGAATGAATTGAGAAATTATCATACATTCACACAATGGAATACTATGCAGCCATAGCAACAACAATTTTGTAAATTATTACCGAACTTGGTAGTGACTGGTGAGCATTATGCTGAGTGAACTAATTCAGTTCCATAAGGACAAATACAGTATAAAGCCATTATTGCAGAATGAGTATGAGGATACAAGGGTGGGGAGAATGTGGAAGTAGAGGGGTAATGATATGTAGGGGCAGGATTAATCATGAAGTCATACAATCTGATGGATGGACAGGTGAGGGAAATGGGAAGGAACTGTTGTGAAAGCAATGTAGTCAAATAAACTGGTATAATAAAACAAAGTAAATATTAAAATAAAGAAATAAAATAGATCTGTTTAAATAAAAATGTGCCACCAAATTAGTTATGTGCCTTCATGGGTGACATAGTACAAGCTAAAAAACTGTGTTGCTAAAAGTTGATTGTTCAAAATGACTTCCTGAGCCATATTTTTTGACTTTGTCATGTAACTGGGCAAGAATATATTATTAGGATTTGTGAGCCTAATCCCAAGGGGATTGGATAGCTTTATCAATCCACTACTAGTCTTACCATTAAATTGAGCAGATCCAACAACAGAATTTGGGAATCTCACTACCAACTAAGAAAACACAAGAGAATGCAATGTATCCTCTAGGATCAGAGATTCTTTTTTTTTATTATTAAATTTTATTAATTTTAATGAAGATCTACAGAGATTTTGGGTTTTCATTCCTTCATTGTTGCACTATTTTCTCTACCCTCCTCCTCAGTTTGTTCCTCTTTCACCCCCCCTTGAAAGTCCGTTTTAATTGTCTATTTGCCACAGTGCTCGTCAAAGCCAGTTCTGATTAATCT
>NW_006399947.1:4919891-4921951 GCF_000299155.1 Elephantulus edwardii
AGGGATATTCTAGCTAATGTTACATAGATCTTGGCTGAAAGCAGAGAGTACCATAAGAATGTGTGTCTGTGTTTCATTGACTATGTAAAGGCATTTGACTGTGTGGGTCACAATAAACTGTGGCTGACTCTGAGAAAAATGGGAATCCCAGAAAATTTGATTGTGCTTACGTGAAACCTATACTTGGACTAGAAGACAGTTGTCAGAATAGAGCAAGGAAATACTGCATGATTCACCATTGGAAATGGTGTATGCCAGGGATGTATCCTATCTCCATATCTTTTCTATCTATATTCAGAACAGATCATCTGTATTGATGGGCTCTCTGAGAAAAATGTGACATTGGGATTGGAGTAAAGCTCGTTAACAATCTCCATTATGCAGATGACACAACTCTGCTTACTGAAACTGAGTAGGATCTGAAGCACTTACTACAGAAGATCAAGGAATAGAGCCTTCAGTATGGATTGCATCTAAATGTCAAGAAAACAGATTCTTTATCAGTGGGCTAATAGGTTGGAGAGGTGATGCAAACTGTGAACAGTTTCATCTTGCTTTGATACACTATTAACACCCTTGGTACCAGCAATCTGGGCATGATGAGATACATTGCACTGAGAAAATCTGCAGTTAGGAACCTCTCCAAATTATTGAGGAGTAGTTATTTAAGTTTGAAGACTAAGTTGTGTTTGATTCAGGCCATGGTCTTTCTAATTACTTGCTATAAATCTGAGAGATGGGTAATGAATAAGGATGGCAGAAAAAGGAATTGACGCCGTTGAGCTGTGATGTTGGAGAATAGCACTGAACATCCTATGAATGGCCAAGAGAATGAGCAGATATGTCTTGGTGAGGGCACAGCTGGAGTGCTCTTTGGAGGCAAAAATGATGAAGCTTGGCCTCACATACTTTGGACATGTTGCTAGGAGGTGCTGCTTTTCCTTGGAGAGGGGCGTGTACATGGGAATGGTGGAAGGTCAGCGAAGGAGAGAAAGACACTCAACCAGGTGGATTGACAATAGGCTCTTGTGTGTCAAGAAGTGTGAGGATAGCACAGGACATACCAGGGTTCAGATACTTTGTTCATAGGGTCTATTTGTAGGCACACAATAGTAGGTTTCAAGGTCAGGAAGTGAGACACCTCACATTTTGTTTTTATTTTTCAAAAATGCTTTGCTTATTTGGGATCTCTTTCCTTTCCAAATAAAGTTGTCTTTTCTCTTTGAAAAATGAGTTTGGTCTCCGTACTGGGATGGCACTGAACAGATAAATTGTTTTTTGATAGGGCTGTCTTTTTCACTATACTGCATTTTCCTGTCCATGAACAAGGAACATTTTTTTTTCCATTTAATTAAGTATCTTAATGATTCCTGCAGTAGTATTTTATAGTTTTGTTTATAAAGGTCTTTTGTGTCTCTAGTGAGGTTTATTCCCAAGTACCTCTATTTTGGCTGGTTAGGTTGCTCCTTGAAGGCAAGGATTCTGAAGCTTTGTCTGATATACTTTAGACATGTTGCAAGGTGGGGTCAGTCCTTGGAGAGGGATGTCATGTTTGGGGGTTGGAGGGAAAGTGCAAGAGAAAAATAGTCACAATAAGGTGGAATGATTCAGTGACTAGGGTAATGGGGATAGGTTTGTTGGAGACAATAGGATTGACACAAGATAGAGCAGGGTTTAGGGCTGTTGTACATGGAGTCGCTACGAGTTGCAGGTGATTCAATGGCACATAACAACAACAACATTGTAAATAGTATTGCTTGCTAAATTTTCTTCTCTACTTTTGTTACTGTAGAGAAGTTTTGCTGTTTAATTTTTTGTTTTGTTTTGTTTGGGTTATTTTTTTTTGTTTTTTATTGACCTAATATCCTGCTGTTCACAGCTTCAGTTTGCTCAGCTAAACAGTCAACACTCTTGGCACCAGTAGGCAGGAAATCAAAAAACGTATTGCGATGGGAAAGTCTGCGGTTAGGGACCTCTCCAAAATGCTCAAGAGCAACAGTGTCTCTCTGGAGACTAAGGTGTGCCTGATACAGGCCATGGTTTTTGCAATCACTTGTTAT
>NW_006399947.1:4923011-4939496 GCF_000299155.1 Elephantulus edwardii
AGGACAAACTTGTTTGTTCTCCTAGCAGTCCATGGTATATTCAATACTCTTCTCCAGCACCACAGCTCAAAGATATCAACTCTCCTTCTATCATCCCTAGTCATTGTCCAGCTCTCTGATGCATAGCAAGTAATTGCAAAGATTATGGCCTGTATCAGGTGCACCTTAGTCTCTAAACTGACATCATTGCTCTTCAGTACTTTGGAGATGTCTCAGACAGCAGACTGTCCCAGTGCAATTTGTCTTTTAATTTCCCGGTTGCTTGTACTAAGAGTGTTGATTGTAGAGCCAAGCAAACTAAAGCTGTCTGCAATCTCAATCTCTTCAACTATCATTATGCTGCCAATTGGCCCATTGGTAACAATCTTTATTTTCATGATGTTGAGTTCAGTCCATATTGAAAGGTGTTGTCCTTGACCTTCTGCGGCAATCCATATTGAAGGCTGCAGTCCTTAACCTTCTGCAACAAGTGCTTCAGTTTCAGCAAGCAGGGATGTGTCATTTGCATAAGGCAGACTGTTGATGAGTCTACTTCCAATCCTGATGCCACACTCCTTCTCATAAAGCCCAGCTTCCCAGATAATCTGTTCCAGATTGAAAAGATATGGAGATAGGACAAATCTTTGATGCATACCCTTCCCAATTGTGATCCATCTAGTGTTTTCTTTCTCTGTTCTGATGACTGTCTCCTGATCCAACTTTGGTTTCACAAACACACAATCAAGTGTTTTGGGATTCCATTCTTCTCAGAGTCAGCCACGGTTTGTTGTGAGCCACACAGTCAAATGCCTGCATAGTCGATGAAACATAGATAGACATTTCTCTGGTACTCTCTGCCATCAGCTAAAGATCCATCTGACATTAGCTGTAGTATCTTAGTGCCACAGCCTCTTCTAAATCCAGTCTGCACTTCAGGCAGTTCTCTGCTGATATGCTGCTCCAGCCATTTTTGGATAATCTTCAGCAGAATCTTGCTTTCATGTGATATCAATGATACTGTTCAATAATTTCCACACACGATCAGATCACCTTTCTTTGGAATGGGAAGAAATACAGATCACTTCCAATCAGTTGGCCAGGTGGTTGTCCTCCAAATTTCTAGATACAACCTGGTGAGCACATTCAGAGCAGTGTCTTTTTGTTGAAATATATCATTTGGTATGACATCAATTCCTGGGGCTTTGGTTTTGGCCAATTCTTTCAGAGTAGCTTGAACTTCTTTTTCATCACAGGGTCTTGCTCATACATTGTTTCATGAAATTCTTCTATGTCCACAAAATCCTTTTGGTATAATGACTCTGTATATACTCTTTGCATCTTCTTTTAATGCTTCCTTGGTCATTTAATATACTGCCAAATCATCCTTAAGTGTTGTAACTCGAGGCTTGAATTTGTTCTTCAGTTCCTTGAGTTTAAGAAATGCTGAGTGAGTTTGGCTCTTTGAATTTTGACTCCAGCTCCTTGCACATTTCATTGTAATACTTTACTTTGTCTTCCCACACTGCCCTCTGGGATCTTCTGTTTAACTCCTTAATGTCTTGATTTATTCCGTTTACTTTGGCTTCTTGGCACTCCAGTGTAATATTTAGAGTTTCTTCTGACATTTGTCTTGGTCTTTTCTCCCTCCTCTGACTTTGTAATGACCTTTTGCATTCTTTCTGGATAATGTTCTTGATATCCTCACACAGCTCATCCTGTCTCTGCTCATTAATGTCCAAGAGCTCAAACCTGTTCCTGAGATGGTTTTGAAATTCAGGTCAGATAGACTCAAAGTCAAATTTTGGTTCCTGTGGACTTAATTTCATTTTCCTCAGCTTCAGCTTGAACTTGCATATGAGTAGTTGGTGATCTGTTCCGCAAGCAGCACTTGGCCTAGTTTTCACAGCTGATATTGAGCTTCTCCTGCGATTTCTTCCACAGATGTAATCAATCTGATTCCTATGTATACCATTATGTGAAATCCATATGTGTAGCCTGTGTTTATGTTTCTGATATAATGTACTTGCAATGAATAAGTCACTGACTGTGCAAAATTCTGTCATTCTATCTCCAGCTTAATTTCTGTCACCAAGTCCATGTTTCTAACTACTGATCCTTCTCCTCTGTTCCTAACTTTTGCATTACAGTCACCCATTAGTATTAATGTGTCTTGATTGCATGTCTTCCTCCACTTCGCAAAGAGGCTGGCTGGCTGGCAGTCATTTCGGTGGTGGTTTTGTCCTGATAGCAGTCAGGCAAGCTAAGTTTCTGCAGTCTTTTGGGGGCTGTGTTGCTGTTCTCCCCCCCCCTTCAAAAGTGAGTGGTCCTTGAGCTTTAGCCTAACAGTCAAGGTGGAGCCCTGCTCGATGGTGTGGATTTAAAATCCTGTAATTTTAGAAGAATGTTCTTTAAAAGAAATAGCAATCATTTTTCTATTTGCTGTACTGAACAACTTAGAGTTGCTGTGATGTTGAGCACCATCCCACAGTCGTGTCAAATACCTTAATGGCTACCCATTATGTACAATGGTTGGATGTGCTTCCACATTTATTCATGTTGGGAAGCAGGAGTGGCATCCATTTCTTAAATAAGGTGCCTCTGGATACTCTACAAACTTCTTATAAATGTACAGAAATTATGTAAATTATAGAACAGAGTTCAGGTCTTTTGTGCAAAGCTTACTCTGAGTCATATTCCACTTGATAACACTTAACCACTGCTAAATTACACTAGTGCTGTTATATCTGGAGGAGCATTCTTCCACTTTGTGCATCCCTTTGTCAATTTGCCATATAAGGTAACCTGGGTTTGTTATGATGCTAAACCTTGTGCCATGGGGATATCAAATATCAGAATGGTTTCCAATTGTGGACAGTATTTGGTGGAGCTCCCAACTGTAAAACAGGTTGGGAAGCAGGAGTGGCATCCCGTTGCTAAACCACATGCCTCTGGAAACTCTATGAACTTGGAGAAACAACAATAGCTATGGGAAAGCACTAGGTCTTTTGTTCATAGAGTTGCTGTGAATCGACCTCAACTCTACAGCAATCAACAACAACACTACCAACACCCAATATTACTAATGCATCTAGATTACATGTTCAATCAATCTCTGACGGCAAAGTTGACAAAAAATCTTCTATTTTATCCTCTTTTGCTCTGGTTTTTGGAGCATATATTTGAATGATGGTAATATTAATGAGACTTCCTTGTATGTGTATAGATGTTTTCCTGTTGCTCACAACATTGTATTTCAAGTTGTATCTAGAAATTCTTTTTTCACTATGAAAGCTACCCCATTTTTCCTCATCTTTTCTTCTCCAGCATAGTAGAACATATGATCCTCTGACTCAAAATGTTCCATGCCAGTCCATCTCCTTTCACTAATACTTCTTTTCATTTACTTTTAACAATATCTAATTTTCCTACATTCATGGTTCTTATAGTCCATGTTCCAATCACTAGTGTCTGCTTACAGCTGTTCCTCCTTCTCTTTGTTCCCATACTTGAGGGCTTTGCCTCAGTTGCCATATCTGCTGGTCTAAGTGTGCTGTGTTGTACATAGGGTTTTCAAAGACTTCATATTTCAGAAGTGGATGGCCAATGTTTCTTTCTAGTCTGTCTTAATTTGATTGCTCAGATTTAGAACATTATCTCACAGATTAGCATTTTACAGAGAAGAGCAGATTTTAAAGATTTTTACTACTAGTAGGAAAAAACCTATAGATTTCGTGTTGTCCCCACCCTTGCCAGGTGTGATTTGAACCACCCTTTTCCTGCTATACCACCATTTACATCTACTCCGACCTACTCCACCCAGTATGAGTCTCCCCTACCCAGGCCTTGATGTGATGACCTATATGTCAATCTTTCTGGATTTCTGTGAGTCCTAAAGCCTCAAGCTGCTTCCAGTGACTTCCTCTGTGGGCAGTATCTCTTGACTTCAGAAGTTTTGAACTTCTGCTTCAGGATTGACATTTTGTACCTTAGGGCATCTTTTCTCCTGAAGTCTATTTTTTTAGAGATTTTTATAGGCACTGCTGCTTTTTTGTGGATGCCATTTGCTTGGTATATTTTTCCCCTAGCCTTTCGTTTTTAGTCTATCCTCATTCTTAGACATTTCTCTAGTTCTCTGTGCTTTCAGCTAGGATCCATCTGACAGCTATAATATCCCCAGTGTCATAGCCTCTTTTAAATCCAGCCTGCACTTCAGGCAGTTCTCTGTTGATGTGCTGTTCCAGTCACTTTTGGATACTCTTCAGCAAAATTTTACTTGCATGTGGTATCAATGATACTGTTAGATAATATCTATACTCTGTCAGATCACCTTTCTTTGGAATGGGAACAAATATATATCTCTTCCAATATGTAGGCCAGGTGCTTGTCCTCCAAATTTCTTGGCACAACTTGGTGAGCTCATCCAGGGCTGCATCTGTTTGCTGAAATGTCAATTGGTATTCTATCAATTCCTGGGGCCTTGTTTTTGACCAATTCTTTCAGAGAAGCTTGAACTTCTTCCTTCATCACTACAGCCTTGCTCATGTGTTGCTTCATGAAATTCTTCTGTGTCCACCAATTCTTTTTGGTATAATGACTCTGTATACTCTTTCCATCTTCTTTAATGCTTCCTGGATCATTTACTATTCTGCCCAAAACACTCTTAAGTGTTGTAACTCGAGGCTTGAATTTGTTTTTCAGTTCCTTGGGCTTAAGAAATGCTGAGTGAGTTTGGCTTTTTCGATTTTCTGACTCCAGCTCCTTGCGCATTTCATTGTAATACTTTACTTTGTCTTTCTACTCTGACTTCTGGAATCTTCTGTTCAACTCCTTGGTATCTTGATTTCTTCTCTTTGCTTTGGCTCCTCGGCACTCCGGTGCAATATTTAGAGTTTCTTCTGACATCCATCTTGGTGGTGTTGATTTTTTAAAATTTTATTTTATTAATTTTAATGAACATTTACAGAGATTCTGGATTTCCATTCATTCAATCATTGTTGCACTATTTTCTTTACCCCGCCCCACCAGTTCATTCCTCTCTGTTTTCCCCCCCCTTGAAAGTCTGTTTTAATTGTCCCATTGCCACAGTGCTTGTCAAAACCAGTTCTGATTAATCTCCTTTGTCAGTGTGTCCTTTGCCATCCCCTATCACTCCTCCCTGAGAGAGATTTCACCCTGATTCATAAGGAAAAGGGGAGAGCGTATTCTTTTAGCTACTTCCTGCTGAAAAGGGAGGCTTTAGGTTTCAGGGTGAAGATATTCTCTCACTACTCTAAGGGCTCCTTTGGCAATATGAAACATGTAGGCTATTGTGGAGATTGATTTTGGAATTTAGATGCAATGTTATCAATTGTGCTTAGCCGTACATGTTCATATCCTTGAAGATGTATCATGGAACTGTTGTAGCCTAGAAGACACAGATTTAACTACCAAGTTAAAAGTACATGAGTCAAAAATTAAACGCAATAATATTCCAAGTAGAGGTTCTAACAGTGGCACAAATCAAGTTACAGAGGGAAGGTAGTTCTTAAAATAAAAGGCTTATTGACTAGCACTTTGTCTATTATAGTATAAAGGTTAGGAACCACAAGATGTAGAGGCTCAACTATGTCATTTATTATTCTTAAGTCCTGGACCAAATTCCATCTACCACTGGGTTGTTTTACATCTCAGAAGTCCGCATGCAAGGCAGAGGGAAGTAAGGAACTGCTCATAAGGTTTTCCATCAATTTCAATAACTAAGAAATAGTGAGAAGAGTTGGAACCTCAGAAGGCTTTTAGGACCAAATAGTAGGCTCTTGTGTCCAGGAGAAAATGAATATACTTACCAGCAATGTTAATGCTCACCCAAGGCTCTTCTGGGAGGACCTGAATTGTTGAAGCATCCTCCTTTGTTTCCAGCTGGGATCTGGGACCTGTCAGTCCTGTCAGCCACGAGGACCTGAAGTGGGCCACCCTTGGCCATGTGTCCTTCAGGTCCACACTTAAAGCCAGTCAGTGGGAGCTTCCCCTCTACTCCCTTGCCTATCTGTGGCTACTGAAGTGGCCAAGCTTTCCACAGTGGAAGCAATTCTGACCTCCTTTATTACCTTTGGGTGGCATTGTTTATGAGTAAGACTTCCTTTTCCTGTCACAGGCCCTAAACTGGCAGCAGTAGCTGCCCCAATAATTTTGGCCATTCTCTGGTATTTTCTCCTCCCTCTAGATCCCAGTTGTTAAAAGAGGGAAAAATTTAAACAAATATTTAGCAAATAATTTTGAACAATATAATCTTTAACTTTAAGGCTAGAAATATTAACAATATGATCATTTCCAATACAGAGATACATGTTCCAATGCAGTTCCTGTTTTCCATAAATGGTTTTGGTAAGAAGAATATTGTAAATGTGGATACAGTTCCACTATTCCTTCTCCATGCCATGATATAGTGTCATTATCATGAGCAGTTATAAACCCATTGCCTTCCTTACTCTAACTTAATGTTTTTTAATTTAAATTGATCATTAATTTCAGTAAAAATTTACAGAGACTTTGGATTTCCATTCATTCATTGTTGCACATTTCTCCTCTCCCAAACCTCCCCTCCCAGAACACTACCCTCTTGGAAAAGTAAAAGAAAAATTCTTTCATTGTTTTACAAACCCTCCCCCAGGTCCACTCCACCATGTAGCCTTCGCTCTAGACTCCTGTCATGACAAAAATACCTAATCACATATCCCTCTTAAACAGTTTTCTCCCTCATCTGTGTCAATGCAGTATACATAACTGAATCCACCTTTCTCAGTCTCTCCCCAACCCCAAGGTCAGTCCTGGGATACCTCTCTCAGCATAATGTCTTCCAGAGTCACCCATTTTGAAAAATATTGTATGAATTCCTTGTTTTTCAATGCAGCATAGTGTTCCATTGTGTGACTATATCACAGCTTCTCTATCCATTTGTTTGTTGATGGGCATTTAGGTTGTTTCCAACTCCTTGCTATTGTGAACAAAGCTGCAGTAAACATGGGTGTGCATATAAATCTTGGATGTCAGCATCTTGGTCTTTCCTTCCTCCTCTGTCTTTGTAATGACATTTTGTATTCTTCCTGGATGATATTATTGATATCTTCCCACAGCTCATCTGGTCTTCGTTCATTAATGTCTGAGGCCTCAAATTTGTTCCTGAGATGGTTCTGAAATTCAGGTCGGATAGACCCTAAATCAAATTTTGGTTCCTGTGGACTTGATTTAATTTTCCTCAGTTTCATCTTGAACTTGCATACACCTTTTCTAAAAAACACAAACAGGGACTGTGCACATAGGTCTTCCCTGAATGCAAAAATCAGGATTGATAACATCTGTGGAAATAATTTTTGTGGAAGTTCAACAACAGCTATGAAAATAAGCCAAGTGTTGACTATGGAAAGAACCAGCAACTACTCATCTGCAAGTTCAGATTAAAGATAAAGAAAATAACAAAACCACAAGAATCAAAATATGTCCTTGAGTATATCCCACCTGAATTTCAAAACCTTCTCAAGAACAGATTTGAGGATTGAACACAAATACAAAGATATGAAGACCAGAGGAGCTATGGGGTGATAGAAAAACTATCATGTATAAAGAATGAGAGAGTTTATTAAAAGACAAAGAAGGAAGAAAAGACAAAAACAGATGTCAGAAGAGACTTCGAATATTGCGCTCGAATGCTGAGAAGTGAAAATAAAGGAAAGAAATCAGGAAGCTAAAGAGCTGAACAAAAGATTTCAAAGGGCAGCTTAGAATGACAAAATATTATAACAAAATATGCAGGAGTCATAAAATCAAGAGAGACAAACTCATTTGGCATTCCTTAAGCTGAAAGAACTAAAGAACAAATTCAAACCTCAAGTTGCAATACTTAAGGATGCTACAGGCAGAATATTGAAAGATCCAAGAAGCATCAAAGAAGATGGATGGTATTACCATACCAAAATGATAGGCTGATATAGAACAAGTTCAGGAAAGAGCATGTAATTAGGAAACAATGGTAATAAAAGAGAAAATTCAAGCTTCTTTGAAGAAATTGGCAAAAAAATAATACTACAGTAATTGATAGAATACCAAATGACATATTTCTTAAAAAACAGATACAGTCCTGGATATGCTTACCAGTTTGTACATACATACATACATACACACATAAATAAATAAATAAAAATCTGGAGGCCAGTTACCTGACTTAAAGAGATTCATATTTATTGTCATTCCCTAAAAAAGTGAGCCAACAGAGTGTTATTGAACAATGTTACTAATATAGCATGCAATCACATTATTGCTGAAGATTATAAAAAACAAACAAACAATTAGAATAAGAAACCTACAGAGAATTACCAAAAATACAAGTTTGGTTTATAAGAGGCCGTGGCACTGTGGATGTCAGTCAGTATCAGATGGATTTTGGCTGAATGCAGAGAGTACTAGAAGGATGTCAATTTGTGTTTTATTAATTATATGAAGGCATTTGATTGTGTGGTTCACAACAAATTGTGGCTAATGTTGAGAGGAATAGGAATCCCAGAACACTTAAGTGTGATCATGGGAAACTTATACTTAGATCAAAAGAGTATTGTACAAACAAAGCAAGGGAATAGTATATGGTTTAAAATAAAGAAAGGAGAGTCTCAGGATTGTGTACTTTCTCATACTTATTTAATCTTTATGCTGAGTAAATCATTCAAGAAGTTGGATAACCTCATTATGTAGATGATGCAATCTTGCTTGTTGAAAGTGAAGAGACTTGGAAAGCATGCTGCAGAAGATCAAACACTGCAGAATTCAATATGGACTGCACCTCAATGACAAGAAAACAAAGTTCTCACCACTGGATGGATAAACAATGTCATGACAGAGGAAGTAAAATTTGAAATTTTCAACAACTTCATTGATCTGGTATCCAAAATCAATACACTTGGCACTAACATTACACTGGGAAATTCTGCATTCAGTGAGAGTAATCTCCAAATTATTGAGGAGAAATGATTTGTTGTTGTCATTAGGTTTTGTTGACTCAAGTGCAACTCATAGAGACCTTATGAACAAAAAAGAACTGAACTCTGCTATATCTTGTGCCACCCTCAGACTTTCTGAGACACAAGAGCCCACTGGAGCAGTCACCATCCACTTAGTTGAGGGTCATTTTCTCCTTCACCCACCCTTCATCCTTCCCAGCATCATGTCCATCTCCAAGGAATAGCCCCTCCTAACAACATACCCAAAGTATGTGAGGTGAAGCCTAGTCATTCCAGCCTCCAAAGAACACTACAGCTGCATCCTCTCCAAGACATATCTGTTCTTTCTCTTGACCATCCATAGGATGCTCAGTGTTCTTCTCCAACAACGCAGCTCAAAGGTGTCAATTCTTTTTCTGTCATCCTTATTCATTGTCCAGCACTCAGATGCATAGCAAGTGATCAAAAAGACCATGGCCTGAATTAGACGCATCTTAGGCCTCAAACTGACATCACTACTCCTCAATAATTTGGAGAGGTCCCTAACTGCAGATTTTTTTCAGTGCAATCCATCCCCTTATTTCCTGATGGCTGACACCAACAGTGTTAACTGTGGATCCAAGCAATATGACACTGCCTATCAATTCAGTGGTAAGAATCTTTGTTTTCTTGAATAATGTAAGTTCAGGGCAAGAGTAGGCCTGATTTAGACCATGTTCTTTTCACTCTCTTACTATAGATCTAAGGACTGGACACTACATAGGGATGGCAGAAGAAGAGTTGATACCTTTGAACTGTCATGTTGGAGACAAGTACTGAATATCTCATGGTCTGCTAAAAGAAAAAACAGCTATGTCTTGAAGAAGGTACCGCCAGAGTGCTCTGTGGAGGCAAAAATGATAAAGCTTCATCTCACCTACTTTGGGCATGTTGCTAGGGAGAAGCTATTCCTTGGAGTGCGACATCATATTGGAAAGATTGAGGGATGGTGAAAGAGAGGAAGGCCATCAACCAAGGGATTAACATAATTACTGAAACAATAGGTTGAGTGTGTCAGAGATTTTGTGGTCAGCACAGGATAGGACAGGGTTTGTATCTGTTTTTTGTTGAGTCATTATGAGTGGTACTCAACTCAATGGCATGTAACAATAACATGGATTGAGAAATTGAAGTACACTGATACCGTGGAATATTATGTGGCACTCAGGAGCAACAATTTTGACAAATAGTATATGACTTGAGATAGACTAGAGAGCATTATGCTTAGTGAACTATTTCAGTCCTGTTGTTGTTGTTATGTGCCATCGAGTCGCTTGCAACACATAGCGACCCTATGTACAACAGCCCTAATACTGTATAAGACATTTATTTTAAAATAGAAGCATAACTAGATGCTATGATATGTCTAAATGATCAAAGAGGGAAGGGGAGAGGTATGGACCCTGAGGATGGGGAGGAGGGGGAATACCATGTGGTCACAGAGGGTGATATATGGAGGGAGATGGTGAAGTAATTAGGAACCATCAAATGGGGATTGTAAAAGACTGGGTAACAATGGGCATAGATCAATGGTGACTAATATTATAAGACACAATGTAGGGGAATGATCATATGAAATACAAGATGAATGATGCTGTTGTTGTTGTTGTTGTTATGTGCCGTCGAGTCGTTTGCAACTCATAGCGACCCTATGTACAACAGCCCTAAACCGTGCTCTATCCCGTGCCAATCTCATTGCCTCTGACACACCCATCCCGATTACCCCAGTCACTGAATCAATTCACCTCATAGAGGGTCTTCCCCTCCTGCGCCATCCCTCCACTCTACCCAGCATGATGTCCCTCTCTAAAGACATGTCTCTCCTTACAACATGTCCAAAGTACGTCAGGCGAAGCCCCAGAATCCTTGCCTCCAAGAAGCAAACTGGTTTAACCCTCTCTAGGATGAATCTGTTTGTTTTCCTGGCAGTTAATGGTACATTCAATACTCTTCTCCAGCACCACAGCTGAAAGGCCTCAATTTTCCTTCTGTCCTCCCTAGTCATTGTCCAACTCTCTGATGCATAACAAGTGATTGCAAAGACCATGACCTGTATCAGGTGCACCTTATTCTCCAGAGAGACACCGTTGCTCTTGAGTACTTTAGAGAGGTCCCTAACAGCAGACTTTCCCATCGCAATACATTTTTTTATTTCCTGGCTCCTGGTGCCAAGAGTGTTGACCGTGGAGCCGAGCAAACTGAAGCTGTGAACACTCTCAATCTCTTCGCCATCCATCCTGATGCTACCGATTGGTCCAGTGGTGAGCATTTTTGTCTTCTTGACATTGAGCCTCAATCCATACTGAAGGCTGCAGTCCTTGACCCTCTGCAGCAAGTGCATGAGGTCCTCCTCAGTTTTAGCGAGCAAAGTTGTGTCATCTGCACAACGCAGATTGTTGATTGATCGTCCACCAATCCTAATGCCACGCTTTTCCTCATAGAGCCCAGCCTCTTGGATAATCTGCTCTGCATACAGGTTGAAAAGGTATGGAGATAGGACACATCCCTGGCGTACACCCTTCCCAATTTTGAACCATGCAGTGTTGTCCTGCTCTGTTCTGACAACTGCCTCTTGGTCCAACAAGTATAGGTTTCGCATTAGCATGATTAAATGTTCTGGGATTCCCATTCTTCTCAGAGTCAGGAAGGAATGTGTTAAATACAATGTACATGAATGAAGGACACTGTATATGAATTTTGTATGAAAAGCAATATAAAACAATTTTTTTAAAAAAAATATCAGTTTATTGTGGGGTTATTTTGGAGTAGGTGAGCTTCTCATATTTTCTGAGTAGCCTTTTATGAAAAAGAACAGACATAATAAATACAAAGAAACGAATATTATGTTAAGATGTTTTTCAAATCAAGGAGTATGAAGTATCACCATCAGTTACCATAGCTGAGGGAAGAAGCAGGAAACATCTATTTTCTTAGAACACTTAAAAGAAATCTTTATGACCAATACATTCATTTGAACTTTCATTGTTGTTGTTATGTACCATCAAGTCACCTGACAATCAGAGTGAATGTATGTACAATAGCCTGTGCTGTCCTGAACCAGTCTCACTGATGCTGACACACCTATTCCCATTGCTTCAGTTACTGTATCAATCCATCTCATCCAAGGTCTTCCTGTCTTGCTTTATCTCTCCACCCTTCTGAGCATGTTGTTGAGAGATTTCCTCTAATACTGATGCCAATTTTTCCCCCCATTGGGTCCATCTTCTTGAATGATTTTCTCAACATATAGATAGAATAGTTATGGAGATGGATAGAACATAGATTTTTTTTTCCCTGATTTCAAACCCTGTGTGTTTTCTTGAATTTATAGAAAGTCTGTGGGCTGACTGGAAGCATCATGATAGATAGTGAAGATATTGAGATTGTTAACAGCTTTGGTTTGCTTGGCTCCACAATCAACACTCTTGTTACCAGAAGCCAGGAATTCAGAAGATAAATTGCACTGGGAAAGTCTATTGTCAGGAACATCTCCAGGGTACTGAAGAGCAACTATGTCAGTCTGGAGACTAAGATGCAACTGATCCAGGTCATGGTCTTCTCAGTTACTTACTATGTGTCAGGAAGCTGGACAATAACTAGGGATGACTGAAGAATTGATGACTTGAAGCTGTGTTGCTGGAGATGAGTGTGGAATATATCATGAAATGCTGGAAAACAAACAGGTTTATCCTTGAGAGAGTGAAATCAGACTGCTCCTTAGAGGCAAGGATTCTGAAGCTACATCTGATATACTCTGGTAATGTTGTGAGGAGGTACCAGTCCTTGGAGAAGGACATCATGCTCGGGTTGGTGAAGGGACAGCATAAAAGAGGAAGACCCAGAATAAGATGGATTGACTCAGTAACTGGGGTAATAGAGGACAGTGTGTCAGACAATAAGATTGGCTCAGGATAGAGAAGAGTTCAGAGCTGTTGTAAATAGGGTTACTTACAGAACGGAGAAACAACAATGGAAGGTCTCTGTGTACTTTTCTAGCCAGTTTGGGATGGTCTTCAGCAAAATTTCCATGTCTGTGATACTGAAATTTTTTTAAAGTTTTGACTTTCTGTTGAATTATCTTTCATGAGGAGGACAGCAAATATGAGTCTCTCCCACTTATTGGGCAGGTAGTCTCTGTACTCCAAATTTCCTAGCATGAACTGGTGAGCACATCCAGGCCTGCATCTATTGAAACATGTCATTTTATATTCCATCAATTCCTAGGGCATTATTTTTTGCCAATGTCTTCAGTTCTTCTTAATCTTCTTTCTTAATTACCATTGGCTCTTCTTTATGTGGTTTTTGTAGTTGTGTATCATCATCAACAACAACAATCATCAAGTCTGAACTAAGCCATAGCTGAACTTCCAATGAATTTTCAGAGACAGTTAATTGTATGGGAGGAGATTGTCCATCTTTTCTCCATGGAAGTAGATGGTGGATTTGTGCCTTTGAGATTGCTGCAAAACTTCTTACAACTAGGCCACCAGAGCTCTTTATATGGTACTTGCAAATTTTTTTCAGTGTTATGAAAGGAATTCCGTGAATTCCTTTCATAATCTATTGAAACTTACTGAATCGATCATTCAAAATTGTGCCCATAGCCACACTTAGTTTTCTGACTCAAGGCTTGAATTTGTTTTTCAGTTCTTTAAATTTAACAAATGTTGCCAGAGTTCTTCCCTTTTTATTCTCCAACTCCACTTCTTTGCATTATTCTAACACTTTGTTTTGTGTTCTTATGTATGTCCCTAGAAATCTTCGATCCATTTTTTTGATCCTATTTCTCTCCTTGGTTTTTGCTTTTTGGTGCTCAGGTGCAATTTTCAGAGTCTCTTCTGTTGTCTATTTTGGTCTTTCTTCCTCTTCTGTTTTAGTAACTGGATGGATGCCTTTTTTTACCTAAGAGTCTCTGAAAATTGAGACCTGTTGCTTTTTTTCATTGAGGTTATCTTTGATATAACCCTATAGCTCTTCTAGACTGGTTGTTATAATACTTCAACCTATTCTGGAGATGATTTTTAAAAGGTTGTTTTGATGTTGTTAGGTGTGTCAAGTCTAATACAATGCTTGGCTATACTATAGACAACATAGTTGAACTCTGACCTATCCTGTGCTAACCTTAATATATATTACACGCTTTGCCAAACCTGTAGTTGCTCTGTCAATTCATCTTGTTGAGGGCCTTTCTCTCTTTTGCTGAATCTCCATTTTTCGAAGCATGATGTCCCTCTCCAAGCCCAAAGTATGTCAGAAGAAACTTAATCATCTTTGGCTCCACAGAAAACTCTGGGGGCATTTTCTCCAAGACATATCTGCGTGTTTCTTTTGGCAGTCCATGGGACATTCACTACCTTCTTTCGTGATCACAGCACAAAGTCTCAATAGCTCTTTTGTCATTCTTATTCATTTTTCAGTTCTGAGATGCAATTGATTGAAAACACCATGGCCTGATTCATTTGCACCTCAGACCTTACATCATTGCTCTTTAGTAATTTGGAGAGGTCCCTGAGTGAAGACTTTGCTGGTGCTTTGTCTTCTGATCTCCTGTTGGCTAGTACTAAGTGTTCTGACTGTGGATCCAAGTGGCATGCAGTTGTTGACAGTCTCAATCTTTTCGTCATCTATCAGGATATTATCTATTGGTGGTGACAGTTTTTATTTTCTTGATATTGAACACTGAAGTATTTGGCCTTTGGTAGCAAATGTTTCAAGTCCTCTTCACTTTCAGTAATCAAGGTTTGTCATCTGTATAACAAAGGCTATTTATAAATCTTCCTCTTAATTCTGATACCACATTCTTCTCCATAGAGTACAGTTTCTCAATTAATTTGAGAAACATCATACAGCAAAATATGCTGAATATATATATATATACACTGATATTATTGTTGTTGTTGTAATGGACCTTCATATTGCCTGCAATTCATAGTGACCCTATGTACAACAGCTCTAAAACCTGCACTGTCCTGATTTAGTCTCCCTAATTCTGACACTCCAACCCCCATTGCTCCACTCACTGTATCAATCCATGTCATCTAGAGTCTTTCTCTGCTGTGCTGTCTCTCCATCCTTATGAGCATGAAATCCTTCTCCAAGGACTAGTATCTCTCGACCATGTGCCCAAAGTATGTGAAATGGATCTTCAAAATTGTAGCCTCCAAGAAGAAGCTTGGTTTTACTCTCTCCAAGACAGACCTATTTGTTTTCTTGACACTCCATTGTATGTTCAAGACTCTTCTCCAGCACCACAACTCAAAGGCATTAATTTTTCTTGTGTCATCCTTAGTCATTGTCCAGCTCTCTGATACATAGAAAGTAATTGCAAAGACCATGGACTGGATTAGGAGCACCACAGTCTCAAGACTGATATCATTGCTTCTCAGTACTCTGAAGAGGTTCCTGAGAACAGATTTTCCCCAGGCAATTTGTCTTTTGATTTCCTGACTGCTGGTGCCAAAAATGTTGATTGTGGAGCTGAGAAAGCGGAAATTGTTAACAACCTCAATCTCTTCTCTATCTACCATGGCACCACCAATTAGCCCTTTGGTGAGAATTTTTGTTTTCTTGATGTTGAGCTTCAGTCCATATTGAAGATTACAGTCTTTGACCTTCTGCAGCAAGCACTTCAAATCCTCCTCAGTTTCCAGAAGCAAGATTGTGTCACCTGCATAATGTAGGTTGTTGATGAGACTTCTGCAATTCTGATGCCACATTCCTCATCATATGTTAAAAAATAATATAGCATTTCTTAAGTGAAATTAATGTCATTGTTCTTATGTCTAGATGGTGCAAGTGCAGTCAGTGCCTTTGGCTTGAGATAAAGTATTATTGTAGACAAAATACAGAACAGAATATTGTGCCAATTTATGCTAAATTATTTACATTTCCTGGACTTCTATTATGACAACTAAATTTTGTTGTAATTTTTTTGGTGAAGGACAGAATTTGTAATTTTTCCTTGATTATTTTTTAACAATTTTGATTGGATAGATTGAGCATTTTATCCTTGTAATACAGGTTTTAGAGCAGTGGAACATATCCATCTATCTACCTAGATATCTCTAAAAAAGAATAAAATAAATTTTTCTTTGAACCTCTAATATACATAAGTTCTTGTTGTTGTTGTTAAGTGCCGTCGAGTGGCAGGCGACTCATAGACTCATACCGACCCTATGAAGGAGAGTCCTTGACTCTTGGGTGCCTTTCTTCCTCTCTCCAGGTTCATAGGGTTTCCGGAGGCAAGCTGTTATGGAAGTGGATACCACTCCTCCTTCCAAAATATAAATTCAAACCTAAAGTTGCTATAATCAAGGAAGCTTTAGGCAGAATAGTAATTGTTCCAGGAATTATTAAAAGAAGATGGAAGGAATATACTGAGTCGTTGTATCAAAAGGAATTGGCAGATACAAAAGAATTTAATGAAATAACATATGAGCAAGAGCCTATGGTGATGAAGGAAGAAGTTCAAGCTGCTTTGAAGGAAATGGCAAAAAATAAG